>NW_026929239.1:0-37814 GCF_032062105.1 Saccostrea cuccullata | reverse complement strand
CCTGGTTGCGGCCATTTTGATTTTTTAACGAATACTTATGGCGGTTAAATGACTGTATTTGAATACTTTTGTATTGCACAATCAATGGATATCTAATTTTAATGGGAGTTTACTGTTAAACAACTTTATGACTTGAAATTAATAACATTTGTTGGAATATTGGCCCAATTTGTACATTTATTTTGATGACTTTGTTGATGGGATATTGGTCCATTGTATATAATTGTATTGCATTGCATTTTCTGTGGCATTGTGAATTTGTGAACTTACCCTAACAAAAAACTATATTTGTAGGTCATTACGTGACCTCATCACACGGCACAATAACATATAGACTATTAAATTACTTGCTGTGCTCAGAAACCTAGCACTTTATTGGATAATATCTAACTTGAAAAAATAAAAATCGTTTTATTAACAATGTAAACAAGTTTGAAATACAGTTTTTCGGCGACCGATTTTACATTATATATTATGTAAATATTCCATGTATTTGAGGGTAACATTGACAATTTTCACCACAGGAAAACCATTGTCAAGCTAGGCGCAGCCGAAGTTGACAATGGATTTTAAGAGGTGTAAATTTTCATTGTTACCCTCAAATTCATGTAGTATTTATTATATTATAAAGAATGTATAATAAACGGATTATTACACTGACTATGCGCGCCAGATTCTGCGTAGTAATATCACTCGTCGTCAATCAATGCAATTACCCCCACAAACATCTGACAAATACTTCGGCACTTTGTCTCACTTTGTCTACATCATAATGATTTTGATCTTAAATCATACATGATTAAAAGTTAACTTGTTCTGACATGTGTCTCCATCTATCCCTTTCTGACCAAAATTCCTCTAACTTTTTGTCATCAAACTTTTGAGTTCAGCTTCGAATATTGCATTCGCCAGAAAATATTTTGAACTGAATTCGCTCAGTCTGAGGTATCGCGAAGTAATTTAATACGCAGTTAACTAATTCGAATTCATATTTTTTCATTAAAATCTATGTAAAACGCGATTCAGATTTAATTCGTCATACCTTACGTTTGATTCTCCATGTGAAAGAGATATTTTAATATAAAGAATATTTTACCTTAGTCGATAGAAAGTTATACCGCCGATTGAGATGCAGACACTAGTAATTCCAGAAATGAATAAAACAACATTTTTCCAATCATCATTCTTTTTACGCCCTATTAAATCAAGGAAACCATCATTATTATATGCTAAATAGAATCTTTAATCAATTACATGTACATGAAATATTAAGGTTTATAGAAAAATACTGTACAGTGTTTATACACATACTGCATGTAGGTAACAAAATATTAAGTTTGTATATTTGAGATTAAATTTAATGACACTTTAATATTTCATCAAGAATTACCCAAAGAGCTAGAATTCTGGCAAGCTCCGGAAATTTTGTTGCATGTTACACACTTGCACTTCTCGAGACAAAAATTACCATAGAATCCTTCTGGACAGTTGTATTTACAGTTAACTCCAAAAGTTCCAGGCCAGCATGCTTATGGTGTATAGAATAGAAAGTAGAACATTCAATTAAAATAATCAATAAGTAATAATAGAGAAAAAACATAATTTTGAAATAAAATCACATTTTTCAATTTTAATCAAACGGCTTATTTTGGAAATAAAAGTTTTTATTGCTAAATATTTTACCTTCACATTGATTCCCATTTCTCTTATAGTTAATGCAACATGTGAGAGGTTTTCTAATAAATATGAAATAAAGGTGGTAAAATGTATTTAAAGATTTATTACGCCATTTGTTTTAATGCAAAAAAAACAGTAGAAAATATTCATAAATGAAGATGCATTTTACTTACAAATTACAAGCTCCAGTCTTATTCTTAATTTGAGCATTTGTTGATTTGATCAACATATGCAGCAGTGATACAAACATTAACCTAGAATTCATTTTTTTAAATAATCAATTAGAATCGTTTTACACTTGTCTTTTACTATTAATGGTTTTCATGAATCAAGTTAGAAAAACTACCAATCTTCCCTATGATTGTTGAATTTATATACTATGCCGGAAATATTACAATTTTTGAAAAAAATGTACAAATTTACTCGATATTGCTTTGAAAACATATTTGATTTAAAACAACTTCCTTTATGTTTTGGGAAAATGATTTTGATCGAAATTTATACCTCTCATTTTTAATTATTAAAAGTACTGTAGAAAGTTACTTTGATTTTCAGTTAGTATAATTCAATATGATAAGCTGTCACATAGTAGGAAAATGTTGCAATCTTTGTAAAATTTGCAATCTTCGTACAGATATAAGATCTATTTGAAACGATATCAACTTGAAATCATTAACACAATTGTGCGTATAGGGAATAACTAAAACAAATTTAAGATGCTCTTAAGAAGACGATTTAGATATCAACTGCCTAAAATAAGTATTTTTTTTATAATTATAATTATTGATATCAGGAAAGTATACATTGATAAAAGAAACAATAGCTGAACAAAGAAACATTACAATATATTCCTCTTTAAATCATATCTAAAAGAATAAAATAATAAGACGTTTATAATTCAATCTACATGTATTATATTTGCATTTCCTAATGTCTTTCCTTATGTGACAATAAATTGAATTAACATTCATTTTTCAATGACATGCAGTTGGGCAAACCGCACGAAACTATTAGAAAGTCTTGACTGTGACGTCATATGACGCCGTAGTTATGTTATATGTTGCATTTCTATAACAATATCCAGATAGCACCTATTTTTCCTTGTAACACGAATAAAAGTAAAATATAAATATAAGAATTAAAATATTCTGTAGAGTTTCATTGGGATGTGACATGAAGTCGGTACGTGATCAAATCTACTATAACGCCCTTTGAGCGTTATAGAATTTGATCACGTGACAGACTTCATGTCACATCCCAATGAAACTCTAAAAATGATATCTTATTTCTTAATTACAGCTCTGCATTGGCACCGATTCTAAAGTTTCCTTTAGATAATGCATGTCTATAAGGCACAAAACTAAAATGAACAAAACTCTGCCTGAACCTTTTGCACATTGATAATTGAGACACTGAGATCCTTCTTTTACTTGCATAATGTTTGCTTAAAGCCCGAGATAATAAGCACCGCCTTCAGATTTACCTGGTCTGTATTCCCCTGTCAATCAAATAAATTAAGGTCCATCATTGGGTACTTGAAAATGATTGACACTTAGCTTCTAGTCCCTGTGTATATCTCTCTCACCTTGTTTGACACGCGTGGCCATCATCAAATTAACTTTCGGTCTTCTGATGTTTACCGCTAAGTCACCATCGCAATGAGGAAGCCATTTCGATGAAAACAATTTTAGCTTGATTATAATTAATTGATTATAATTATCTGTATTACAAACATTGAAAAATGAAAATGTTCTCATATTGTTTCAATTAAAGAAATCAAGATTGTGTAATTTTTTTTCTGATGAAAAGTGCATAGATGACTGAAATCTTGTTTTCATTCGTAAAAAGATTATTGTTTTGAGACGCGGCGAAAAACTTACGATGAAAATAAAGGAGAAAAAAAAACTGTTAACATTTTTTGCTTGAAATGGATAGTAAGGTTGAAAACAAAATGTCTGATTAGTAACAACTTCGCCTGGACAAGTATTAAAATATTAATAGTTTCTTTCTTTTCCTTTTTTATAACCGAGCATTTCTTGCTACGCGGGTTCTTACCTCCGTTCAAGTCACTTCAAGGTGTTAAAAATAATTTTGAAAGAAATACAAAAGTTAGCAATAAATCAATGTTTTATTTTAAGTTTTTTAATTATAATCTAAATTTACTTATCGATAAAATACACACAATTGTATGTAATTTTAACTTGACGAAACCATCGTTATGGCGAATTTTTCACAATATACCATACGTACAGCTCAACAAACTTTTTAAGCTCGCATGGTTTTTCGCACAAATTAAGGTCACATTTTTGTAATAAAAATTAATATTTTCGGACCTCAGAACGATGACATAGCCCTACGTTATATTACATATATAATGTCAAGTATAATACTATTGTCCTTTAAAAGTATTATCTTAAGATTCCATATTGGATGTTTTAGAGGGGAATTTATCAATAAATGGTACGATGTTTCTACTATAGGCCTCTACCATAGGATTTTTACAAATAATATAAAACGTGCTTTCTTTGATACAATGTAGTTGAAAATTTAAAATTTTCTTCTTAAAGGTGAGTATTTTTTAGAATTCTTTGCTCATTTACCATACTCATCTGGGTTTTATCGAAATGTAGCACCGAAAAGGGATAACATTACAGAGAGAAACCATACCACAGGGTAGGATAATGAAGTATTGTTAATTTATTTTAATAGCAAATTTTTTCTAAGAAAAGGAAAATTCTTCTGCATTTACGGTTTGAAACGTTAAAATTTTGCAGTGGGATGGATCATCCATGATTTTAGATTTTAGAAGGTGATCTGAAAAAATACCTTATTACATATAAAGCAGTCAAACAAATGAAAAATACTATACTGTCATCTGCGCTAAAGAGTCAGAATGTACAGAAAATATAAATATAGTAGCTGTACTTTGTCCGTGTCTACGTTTCTGCGAAAAGCTACTGCTTTCAAAAGAACGGATAAAAAGATGGCTGCAATTAGCAAGAAATTACAAAAAATCAAATAGAACTAATTGTTATTTTTCAGCCAAGAATATATTAAAGTTCTAGCGATTGATTTGTATGAAGTATGTTTTAGTAAATAAAATAAAACTCAACTGATGTAAACAAATACTTTTAAATTGTATTTTGATGTCCCAACACACAATATTACATTATAACAATGTGACCTTAATTTGTGCGAAAAACCATGTGAGCTTAAAAAGTTTGTTGAGCTGTACATTTGCTAAAAATAGGACCACGCGACTTTTTATACAAACGGGAAGTAACTGTCTCTATTTGACCGTGATCGAAGCTCTAATTGCTACGATATTTACGATTATTATGAATAGTGTTTAAGATTTTGAAAGGGACAGACAAGGATGAATATTTTACTGTTGAGTTTATACCTGTATTTCATTATTTTTTTTAAACAACGAATTCAAGTCATTCCTGCTGTGACGAACAATGTAAGGTACACCATACCGTAGATTTTTTTTTATCAGAAGTCGACCGGTGAGATTTCTGCTTGTTTTGATAATCACACATGGATCGATAAAATTATGGAATTTTGCAAAGATCATTTATTATTAATAATGATATTTTTTATTCACGATGTCGAGATCGACTAATTTTATGATGAACAGTAGGCCAGCAAGCTGTACAGGTAATACTCATAGACTTCCTGTGTATACTGTTTGTTGTGTATAGGGATTAGCGCTTCCCACTGTCTGCACGACCGTCAATGCCTCGGGGTTCCACGCATGTAAAATTTAGTCCCTCCCCTTACCTGAGAAAACCGTACGGTTAAAAATCTCGGCCTTTAAACACAAGGAATATTAGGCATTACATAAAGCATGGCTAAGAACTATTTGGCTTAAGGCATTATCTAAAATATGGCTCAGAACAATTAGGCATTATTATTGATTTCACTGATATGGAGACGTCACCATTGCCGGTGAAGGGCTGCAAATTTAGGCCTATGCTCGGCACTCATGGCCATTGAGCAGGGAGGGATCTACTGTCGTGCCACACCTGCGACATGGGGTCTCGGTTTATACGGTCTCATCCGAAGGACCGCCCCATTTAGTCGCCTTTTACGACAAGCAAGGGGGTACTGAGGACCTATTCTAACCCGGATCCCCATGGGGCATTATGATAATATGGCTGAAAACTACTAGGCATGATGTACAACATGGTCAACCTGGCTCAGAACTATTATTAGGCATTACTTACCACATGGCTCAGAATTATTAGGCATTACTTACAGCATGACTCAGAACTGTTAGGCATTTCAACATGGCTCAAAACTATTAGGCATTAATGCCTACATTTTTTCAGGCTGACATAGTATATATCTCAAGTTTGTGATGAATGTAAATAAAACGGAGAATGAAGTACATATCTTTTTCCAGAGTAGTTTTGTGATAGATATTTAAATGCACCTAATTTTCCTAGAGTTTAGTTCTTTGTATTCATGAAATATTACTAGCTAATGTTGTGAAAGTCCTTGATATTTATAAGGCAAGTGATAAGATCAATTGCATATCATAAATTTTATAGATTTACACTGAAATTGGGCATCCTACTCATTATAGTTGACTTCAAGAAGAAAAGAGATCTAAATTTGGGGTCGGGGAGCAATGATCCTCTGGAAAATGCCTTTCTCAAGTCTGTATTTGTTGGAGCTTTCTGGTCATTGATTCTATTTTCTAGTTGTTCAATTGAAACAAAATGATCATTGAAATATAGAGTACAAAGGTGAAAATGAGAAAGGGGGGCATCTTCATTGTTAAACAACATAATGTATCAATTCATATTAATTCTTGAATGAAAAGGAAAATACAAATTACTTATGTATAACCATAAACCATCCATTGCCTATAACTGGAATTACTAGGATAGTTTTGTTTTGATCCAATAAAGTGGAAATGAAAGGTTGGAAATTGCAATATGTAATCCAAGAAATGTCAAGATGGCTTGAAATCATTTATAAATGAATATATTTCTTTTTAATAATTAAAGCAAAAAAGGAATAGTCAAATCTGATTTTCCATTAAACGTTTGGGATTAGGAAAAAGCTTTTAGTAGAGATATTGGATATTTGAGATGTAGGTAGACATGACCTTCCAGATCAGTTCAGGTTACTTAAGATAACAGTGTTAAAAATACCAAGTTAAATTACAATTACTTCTAGAATCCAAGTTAACTTATAATAAATGCAACAGAATGTATGTTGCAAATATATTATTAAACTATTTGGTACAAATTTACACACAAGATTCAGTGACACAATTAAGCAAGTTCCTTAAATCCCTAACAATGTATCAATTAATTTTCAAAAGAGTTTGAAACTCACAGAAAGTTTATATGTTTTATGGATTTTTATACAGATTGCTCAACACTTGAATGTACATTTGACTTCATTTTAGAAGATGTTTGGGCTGATTTGATTCCTCACAGGGTGCTTTTATTTTGTAACTCTGTTCTTATATATCGGACTTTAAAACTTTAGCTTAGATTGTCCCTTGGTTTTGCATTTACATGTAAAACGAATTTCACTTGGTGTATGTTTTTTAATCAAAATACTATTAAGAAGGATCAAGCACATATTGATAGGTACATGCATTATTCAGGTTACAATTAATTGTAAATAAATAAATAAATAAAATAAAATATTTCCATTTGATGTAATTAATAATCAAAAATCTATACCTTTAAGAATTTTAGACTTTGCTTTACATTTTGGGCTACACAGTGGAAGAATGTGGTCATATAGAGCGGTAGAGCTCAGATGCACATACATGTATCACAGGCATTAATAATATTTATTGAAAGAATCTATGTAATTGGGAAGGGACTTAGTCAATTAGCACATAGATAAGATTAGTCAAGTACACAAGTATTGTAACCATCACTAAATAGTGTTGTACCTTCTTGTAATTGAATATGATTAAGAATTTCAAATTGCTCTGCTTTAATTGGCTAATTAGAGAGTGAATGAGTCGTCTTCGGAGATATAAAATTTGGTTTTTTCAACAGCAGGACATGGCTTTCCTAGCAATTTTTAAACAGGAATTATGATATAGGTAGTTCTCTTGAGTGAAACTCCCAATATTTTGTTTAAAAAAAAAAAAAAAAAAAAAAAAAAAAACCAAAAAAAAAACAAAAAAAAAAACACCCAGATCTTTAATTTTGATTAACTACAACCATTTACATCTAACTTGCGTTGAATAATGGAGAAACAAAAAATTATGGTGGTAAAGAGCATTGCAAGGTTGCTCAGACATTTAGAAGGAATTAATAGACGGGTAAGTTTCTACAAGACAAAGCTTTATTAGGCATTGAGGAACTAGGTGAGATACATCACATTTGGTAAGATTTGATTGCCTTATGTGTTGTTAAACCTTTTCTAAGTTAAAGGAAATTCAAAATACTTTATTCTAAGTCTGCTGAAGGATATGCACATCTAGGAATCAAGATGTGTGCAAGGATCTAGCTGGGAAGGGGGGTCTTGGCAGTATTGGTCGTGGTCCAGTTGACTTGCTTTGCTTCCCCCCAATGTGTGGGGTGACTGCAAGCTGTGCCAACTTGCAGCCATGTGGCGTCTGCGCACACCAAGTCAACTGATAACTGAATGTTTGTGTGAAACTTGTAATAAACTGTCACCTTTTTGAAATGCTAATGCTAGTGTAAACTAAGCTAATAAGCTTACTCTTGGTGACAGTAATATATACTTTAGAACTATACTACATCGTACAGGTTTGAAATATGAAAAATGTTGATATTTGAAGTTTGAGATGTTTGATCTATGAAGTTTGAGATATTAATGATATATGATATACAAGATTTGATAAAATAAGTTGATATGCTTGATATTTGGAATTTGAGATATGACTTATTGATTGATTGAATGATTGATTGATTGATTGATTGATTTGAACAGTTTGTATGTGTGCTGACCCTCCGCGGTTAACCCGGGACGGTTAGAAAAAAGAACACACATTGTTGATGTTTGAATTTGGTGGGTTCGCCCAATTGAAATGGCGTCCCACAATTTTGTACTGTGCCACGGCCAATACTCGCCACAATAAATAAATATAAATTCTATATTGAGTTTTGCGTCAATTTTCTCTGTATAAATAATAGCATCTATTTGTGTATACAAAATAGATGCCTTTATTTTACGAACAAAGTATATTTGAAGGGACCTATAAACTAGTTTATAGGTCCCAAGTATTTGTTATTTAAACGTTGGCTTTTAGGGGTCGGGTTCGGTTGACACATCAAGTGTAGTATATAAAAGGTCGGGTTTGATCTTCACATTCCTTTCTCCTGAACCTTTCGAAGGTAAAGACGCATAACAATTGCTTGCAATAAAATACATGAAATTTTGTTTTGTAACTTTAAAAACCCGCCCTCCCACTACCTTATTTTTAGAATGTTCCATTTTCTCTAAGTAAAGAAGGATATTCTGCTGCTTGGTTTTTTGCTTTATTTTGCAGTGAAACAGCTTTGATCTGCTTGCCGAGATGAATACCTTATACCCATAGAAAAAATATCCTGGTGATGTCTAAGGAGAAGTTAAAGTGAAGAATCTACCACATGATTCCTACATCAAGTCCATTGCCAGCCTGAAGGATTGTGCTAAACATGCGCTAAATTGTCTCTGTGCATTATCCGTACCGAATAGTGTTGCAAAATTGTGAAACTTTCTATCGTTTATAAAATCAAATTGGTAGTATATAGTTGGTCATAGGATTGATATTTTAAACTAAAAGAAACTGTCGTGGCACTTTTTCAAGGAGAAGTCATTAGTGTGAAGCGTCTGCGCACACCAAGTCAACTGATAACTGAATGTTTGTGTGAAACTTGTAATAAACTGTCACCTTGTTGAAATGCTAATGCTAGTGTAAACTAAGCTAATAAGCTTACTCTTGGTGACAGTAATATATACTTTAGAACTGTACTACATCGTACAGGTTTGAAATATGAAAAATGTTGATATTTGAAGTTTGAGATGTTTGATCTATGAAGTTTGAGATATTAATGATATATGATATACAAGATTTGATAAAATAAGTTGATATGCTTGATATTTGGAATTTGAGATATGACTTATTGATTGATTGATTGATTGAATGATTGATTGATTGATTGATTGATTTGAACAGTTTGTATGTGTGCTGACCCTCCGCGGTTAACCCGGGACGGTTAGAAAAAAGAAACACACATTGTTGGTGTTTGAATTTGGTGGGTTCGCCCAATTGAAATGGCGTCCCACAATTTTGTACTGTGCCACGGCCAATACTCGCCACAATAAATAAATATAAATTCTATATTGAGTTTTGCGTCAATTTTCTCTGTATAAATAACAGCATAATATTATAAAGCACCACCTTCATATGAAATTACCACAACATAATATAATAAAGCACCATCTTCATGTAAAATAACCATGGCATAATGAAATAAAGCACCATCTTCATATGAAATAACCACAGCATAATGAAATAAAGCACCACCTTCACATGAAATAATCACAGCATAATATAATAAAGCATCACCTTCATATGAAATAACCACAGTAAAACATAAAAAGCAGCATCTTCTCATGAAATAGCCAGATAAGGCAGCTATGGCGTTCCATATAGAGACATTATAGGACCAGGAGCCACTTACGATCACGTCCACTATCGGGGTCCACTATATTATCAGCATCTGTACTATCTCTCACTCTCAGTACTTAAAATAAACTCTATGAAAAAGACTATTTTCTTATCATTGGCTTACAGTTTGTAACCATGCCAAGTGTTTCTTTGTAGTTTATTTTAGAACTACGAGTAATTATTTTTTCCCAAATGCCCGCACAAAAAAATGATACCAGGCTTTTCAAAAGGCCGAGGGCAACAGTTTCCCAGGTCTTTCCACTTCCGAGGGACAATAGTTTGACTGTTTTACCGAGTAGTCATTAAATAAGTGTTTTATTAAATAACCTACTATATAATTAACTAAACTGGAATAAAAACACACAAACAATCAATAAAGAGTTTTATCAACCGTTTATACACATACAAGTCTATTAATTAGTTGAACACAGAATGTAAAGATTAAATTAATTTTTAATAATTTTAATTAATACTTAATAAATTGATTGTTTGACTGTGTGTTTTATTCCAATTTAGTCAATTATATAGCAGGTAAATAGTGATGTTGTGATCATCAAAATGCTTGAATATCCCGATGATGCTTTAAACAGGCAACAGTTCATTCTGTGGCCCGGTCAGCAGTTCGACTGTTTCATGATCACACAAAAACATAAAATGAATCGTGAAACAGTTCAAAATGCCTTATTACATTTTATATAATAGGTTAGGTAATAATATAAAATACATGTATGTCCAAAAAAAATAAAATTAAATTAAAGGTATAACAAATTATTTAATGACTTTGTTCTCGGGTAACATGCGTTTTGGCGACCTTCGAACCAAACTGTCTGCCTAACGGCCTCAGGCACACAGTTTGGTTCTTTGGGACCGATAAAATGCATGTTGCTCTCGAACTCAGTCAATAAATATACAATATTAAAGACTCTTAATAAGTCAAAAAGGGTCATTTTTTTTATCATTTAGCGATTTTTAGGCCATGAACAATTCATAATAGTTGTCATGGTAACCATAGACCATAGCAATTATTTAATTATGAGTTAAAGTTTAGTACATCAATATAGGAATGTGTGCCAAGTTTAATAAAAATGCAAGACCTTGCGTGCCACACTCCCTATATAAGAGTTTAAATCCTTACAGAGAATGGCTATTAATTTCTTTCATACTCAAAGTATCATTAAATATTCAGTAGCCTTACCTTTTTGATATTTTGTCTGAACATTTCGTGTCAAAACACCTTTGTACATTGTGGGGTCTGTGAATTCCTCGAAGCGGTTCTGCATTGGCTATTGATGGTCCACCAGTGCAGATAGGAGAATGAAGGGTTTCCCTACAAAATTACAGGAACGTAAACTAAACTTTTCTTCTATTAATAGAACAAGATATGATTTAGCCCATTTTGGAGTATGATATTAATAATAAAAGCAAATTCAAAGAATTGTGGTCCCCCGCTTTCGGTGTCTTTGTGAGTGAGATGTCTTTTTATGACATATTGTGTCAAATAAAAATGCCCTACCATATGTAATTTAAAAGTTATCACCGAAGTTGATTTTTTTTTAATTAGGTCAGTTTTGAAGGTCAAGGGGTCAGAAATCATATCATCTCGGACATATCTTGTCACAGGTAATACACATGTTAAATAAGAAAGCCCTATCTCTTGTGAATCAAAAGTTATGGAAAAATAGCATTTTTGAAAAGTAGGTCAAAACTTCAACGTCAAGGTCACGAGGTGAAAAGTGTATTTAGAACGATATTGTCATAGGTAATACTAGTATATAGCGTACATGTATAATATGAAAGCCCTGTCTCTTCTCATTCAATAGTTATGGCCAATTCAAAGTAATGTTTAAATTTTTAAAAAGAAGGACCATTTTTAGGGTCAACGTCGCGGCATCAACAGTTACTGTATAGCATATTTAGAAAGGTCTTATCACAGGTAATACATGTATACATGTGTCATATGAAAGCCATATCTCTCCTCATTCAAACGTCATGACAAATGTTGAAAATTTTGAAAAGTACGTCAAAGTTCAAGGTCATGGTCACGAGGTTAAAAATCATATTGTATTCAGAAATGTCTTGTCACAGGTAATACACATATTTAATAAGAAAGCCCTATCTTCTCAGTCAAAAGTTTTGGCTAATTCAACGTAATGTTTAATTTTCTTCTAAAGTAGGTCAAATTTTAAGGTTAAGGTCATGGGGTCAAAAATCATAGTATATATAGAATGGTCTTGTCACAGGTAATACACATGTGTAATATGAATGCCCTATCTTTTCTCAATCAAATGATATTACCAAGGTTAATTTTTTTGTGACTGACAGACAGACAGGCAGACTGACAGACAGACGAATGAGATTTAATGCCCCCTCGCTTTCGCGAAAGCGGGGGACAAAAATAAATTATCTTGTGTACAAAATCAATAAAACAGAACCTACAGACCTCTCCCGCTTAAAATTATTGTCGCAGTAATCATACGCTGCAGTCTTGTAACATAAGCATTCGCATTCAGCTTTATTCACGCATTGTTGGCCAGCAGGAAATTCACTAAAATTCTGGAATTGGAATATTCATATGCATGAAATTTGTTTAAAAAGTATTTTTTAAGAAGATGTGTTCTGCAAACGCTGATACATTTTATGCCTTGGTGACATTCCATAGAGGACCTTGGTGTTTCTTAAATGCAAACTCCAAGGTCAAAGTCAAGAGTTTAAAACATTAATTACTTATGAAAGGCCTTGTCACAAAATATACATATGGCCAAGTTTTCAAAAGTAGGCCAAACTCCAAAATCAAAACGTAAAAAGTAATGGAGTCTGAGATAAAATTTTGTCACAAGGAAAGATCCATGAAATATAAAAACTCTTGCACGAATAATTCAAATATTAAGTCCAAGGTTAGAATTTTTCCACAGAAGGTCAAATTCTCGATATCGTTGGTTGCTTTCGAAGTGAAGTTCCCATCACAGGGAATACAAAATGTGTAATATGAAAACCAACTATTCAAACATATTACAAAAGTGTGAGTTTTTCAAAAGTAAGTCAAACTCCAGAGTCTTGGTCGAATTGTTGGTACCAATGGAAAGGATTTGCCACAAGGAATGTACTAATGATAAGACAGTCATTTAATCATCCGTTCAAAAAGCGTGGCCAATGTTTAACGAAGGTCAATCTCAAAGAATAAACAGTAAAACTTGGTGGCACCTAAGGTAAGGTCTTGTCACATTTAATATGTGAACAGTTCAAACGCTCCAGGTCTAACCATTCAAAAATCATGTCCAAAGTTTACATTTGCAAAAGAGTTCAGAAAGTCAAATTTGGGTAAAATGCTTTCTTTACGCACAAGCTCTTTAAGGCAACATCCATATTATATCCCCCCACCCTGTAAGATATAATCATTCACAATATATTGTGCTAATAAATTAATTCAACAATTATCTGGAAGGCAATAAAATCTCTAAATCTATTTATTAAAAATGCATTTTTAAAAAAATTATATCCAATTTAGTAGAAATTAAAATAAATACCGTAAAATTATATTCAGCATTGTAAAAAAATGAAATAAATGATTAGATCTCTGAGATTTACTTACACCACAACATTGAATCTGTGTGTTGAAGAACTGTTGACGTACTAGCAAAATAAATAGATTGCTGTTCGGTAAAGGAAGCAGTTGGTAATGAGAGTTCGTAAAATTAACTGGAGACACCTGCAAACAAAAGAAATAGATTTAAACATAGACCATGCTTGCAGGGAAAAAATCTTATCGCCAATAATAAAGGAAAAAACTAACTTGATGGCAGTTTTTATAAAACACAAGTTTTTGGCTCCAAAACATAAAACGAACAGACATACACAGAACGATCTCCTAAAACCAAAAGAGTTCCTCATATTAAACAAGTCGTACATAAAAACACTGGCACAACCTCTTATATAAAGCAATTATAAACACACTCTCTGTGGCAGATGCAAACTAGTTGAGAAAATGAAGTGTACAAATTAAAGTCAAACTTTAACATGTTTAAGAACTGCTTACAAAACAGCTCGTTCTTATTAATTAAGGGAATAATTGTTCACAGGGATACAACATAGTCCTTTAAGTAAGACGGAGGGTTTCTTGCTCTCTGAGGGTGATTTGAGGCATCTCGGACCTCGTTCTCTGTATCCGAATCCCCGCTCTTCCTCCTGTGCCTTTGCGGTTTTGTGTGCGGGTGTACATAGCACTTCTGGAATCGGAGGTGGTTCATAGGTAGAGACCTTATCTTGTGGGATGGTTCCTGCAGGTTTTGAGGGGAGAAGCTTCTCAGAAGTGTCGAGTAGGGAGATAGGAATATCTTCCAGGTCTTCGTCTTCAGGGATGCATTGTCGTTGGGACTTACAGGTTACTTCTGTCGGAACATGGTAACACTCACTTGCTTTGATCTTGTACGAGCTAGATCGTAATTGTTGACCGGAAAATTTTTTCACATATCACCACTCATCAATCACCGAGACTACAATATATCTGGGACGGGCTTTGGTCTTCTCCCCTCAGTGCCATGTAGTGAAGTCTCAGGGGTTGGCAAGGAACTGGACACTGTGTTATTAGTGTTGTTTGATGCCGGTATAGTAGGAAGGACTTGACAGAAATGTTCATTTCTTTTCAGTTGCTTGGGTTCATCAGTATTATTCACTATGCGAATTTTTCCTGCTACTACCTCAACAATTTCTGGTCTAGGCCACATGTGTTGTGCACATCGAGATTCACCGCGGGGTTCAATAGCCACTGTACCCTCAGCTGGGATGTGTTCTGGTACGTCAAGCTCAAGGTGTGATCCAGGCCATACTGTGGTAGATAGGGACTTCATAACATATGCATGAGTTCGCCGAATGTGGTGCTGTTGGTTTCCTTCCCGAGTATGGTAATGGATGACGGACGTCACCAATCATAATTTCATGACGTGCTGGACGGATACTGATATCATTAGCAGACAGAAATGGGATTCCTGCTAGGAAGTCCACATCAAGATCTTTCACTACTATGGCCTCAACACGTTATGTTTTCTCGGGTCACATCAAAGTGTGTTTCACCTACTATTTCTAGCGGAGTGGTGCCATCAGCCTGTAACGCATGTTGTGTGGACTTTTTGACTTCAGCTCCTAGGAGCTCAGCAACGCACGCTCTAATCATACTGATTTCTGCTCCACTGTCTAGTGTTATGTGGATGACATGTTGATTGTAGTAAGCTTTCATTTGTGGAGACTGTTTTGTGGAGTGGGTTACTGGCACTATTTTCCTCATCAGCATCGTCGGGGAAATTATTGCTAGCGCATAGGTGTCTGGCTCGACTCATAAATGTCTTGTCATCTTGAGGTAAGAATTTGCAGGTGCTTAGAAAATGATCAAAGCGAGGTCTTCCTGCTTGTTTGCATAATGGGCATACCTTGTTGGTCTTCGTGCGAATATGTTGAGTCCGTTGCATTGTGGACGGTGGTGGATTGTAGCTTTTAAAGGCTGTGCGAAGGACTTTGGCATCATTGTTCAAACGGATTTTATCAAGTAGGCTGTCCAAGGCTTGAGATATTTCTGGTTTAAGGCTAGCTAGTGTCTTTAATCTTAACTCTGGGCCATAACGTTATTTAACCAGGGCTGGTAGATCCTTGTGCAGTAGACAGAGCCAGGTCAATGTGATGAGGTTCTCGAGGGATGGTGATAACTCCTCTTCAGCCTCACCAAGGTGAGTTATGCCTCCTCCACGTTGGAGTAGATTGTCTTCAATGAAGCTGGTTAATTTCTGAGACAGGTCTTCAGGTCGTTCCCCTGGTTCCAGGCGAATGTTATCAACGTCTAAAAAATGGTCTCCTGTTAATTGGAATCCAAAATGTGTTCGAATAGCTTGCCATATCGACATCACAGATGTGGAATTCTTAACAATTGTGTTCCTTGAGATGATTTGGCAATAATTAGCAATTTGTCCGAGCATGAGTTCCAAGTGGGCTACCTTTCGTGCAGCTGTCCGCCGTGCTTCTTCGGGCACGTTTTGTCCGTCATTGGCAAGGCCACGTCTAGGATTTGCTGGGTTTTTCTTAGCCCATTTTGCTCCGTCCACTAAGAAAATTGCGAGGTGGGATCGAGAGAATGTGTATACTGTAGGTTTTGCTTCCACACCTCAAATGTTGTAATTGTTTCATTTCTGGTCAAGGACCTTTGTTTTGGAGCGCGATTGCCGGCCATGATGTGTTTGACCGTAAGAGTAAACTCATAAACTGTAAACAGTTAACGTGAAAACTCTCCCTGTTATGCGTCGTTTGCCGGGAATTCCTTTACCTTGGATGTTGGGTTCGAGTATAATCCCACCGCTGCCACCACGCCAATAATAAAGGAAAAACTAACAGGATGAGAGTTTTTATAAAACACAAGTTTTTGGCTCCAAAACATAAGGTAGCTAAACACAGTTTCGTATAAAATCCAGGGGGTTTTTCCCAGAGAGAAGCATGCTGGGTAGGGATTTTCCTGCTATTTATAGGAGTCTAGATGAAAACTGCATCATTTTTGTTTTTATTCACATAAAGTAGAATCTTATCTTAATATTTAAAGAAAAAAAAATGTGCATTCATTTTTAGAAAAAAAAATTTATGAGACTTTTTAATAAGGGGAGATAACTCCCAAAACATCCGGTTTTCACATGTGCAGAATTGCATGAGTCAATTAGCAGGTAATGTAGCTCTTTCATGAGGTGGAAAATGTACCCTGAAAGCACACTAAAAGAAAACCTTAGGACTTGTTCTGTGAAATGCATACAACTTATTTTGTCTGATTTTTTCTGTTTTTGTTGAGCAGGGGGGTTAAAAATGCATAGGTGCACTGAAAATGGATGCATAAACAACCCAATATCCCCCATATTTCAGGTGTCAAATACCCCTTAGTAGTAATTGATGAATGTATTATAGTTGGATATTTACAAAATTCACAATTTTATCTTTCCATTGATATGCAGAAGTCTGTGTAACAAGCCTCCATTTTATTTTTTTATAGGGGTCAGTTTTGCTTGTCCCTCACCAAGTAACGTCCTGATAACGTCATACATAAAACTGTATTTTGCACCTTTAAGGAGTAGCATTTGATGACATTTCCCACATTTATTTGCATGTAAGTTCATAGAAAATTGCTTTATTTGTTTTAATTTATGTAGTTAAACATACAATATAATCTCAAGTTGACACTGTGTAGGGCATAATGCCTATTAGATACATGTTCCATAGAATTTATACATATGATAAGGATTCAGGGGCTAAAGTTGTTATTTTACATTATGACGCAACTGCATTGTGACATCAAAGTGTGACGTCATGTCAAAAATGGAAGCTTCGCAAGGTCATGACCTTCAATTTAATTGATCGCAAATGAGAATATGTATCTTCTGTATAGATATACATGTGACATAGAACTATTGAGTATCTAGTTAGGGTGACACCGTCCAGATTTTTGAGGCAATCTTCTGATTTAAGACAGTGACTATTTTTAATTATACCCCCCCCCCCCCTTGTTTATACAGAAACTAGCAATTTCTGTAAAAAATTGTTTGGCAGCTTTTCAAAAAATTTATAATGTAACATTTTATTGATATTCAAATACTGTATATTTCATACTTTGTGTTTTTTAAATTGAAGAAAAATAAAATTATTGTGTGAGCTGATTCGGTTAGGTTTGAATTTCTCTTCGAAGTCCTGTTTTATGCGTCGACCGATGTCGTAGACATGTAATACTAAATTTACAATTACTTGCCCATTTCTGGACCAAATTCAACAATTTATGCACCAAAATGTTTGGAATTCTGTCCTCTTTGCACCTAAATACAAAAACGTGAATTGCAAAAAAAAATTATTTCCTTAAGGAGTAGCATTTGATGACATTTCCCACATTTATTTGCATGTAAGTTCATAGAAAATTGCTTTATTTGTTTTAATTTATGTAGTTAAACATACAATATAATCTCAAGTTGACACTGTGTAGGGCATAATGCCTATTAGATACATGTTCCATAGAATTTATACATATGATAAGGATTCAGGGGCTAAAGTTGTTATTTTACATTATGACGCAACTGCATTGTGACATCAAAGTGTGACGTCATGTCAAAAATGGAAGCTTCGCAAGGTCATGACCTTCAATTTAATTGATCGCAAATGAGAATATGTATCTTCTGTATAGATATACATGTGACATAGAACTATTGAGTATCTAGTTAGGGTGACACCGTCCAGATTTTTGAGGCAATCTTCTGATTTAAGACAGTGACTATTTTTAATTAGACCCCCCCCCTGTTTATACAGAAACTAGCAATTTCTGTAAAAAATTGTTTGGCAGCTTTTCAAAAAATTTATAATGTAACATTTTATTGATATTCAAATACTGTATATTTCATACTTTGTGTTTTTTAAATTGAAGAAAAATAAAATTATTGTGTGAGCTGATTCGGTTAGGTTTGAATTTCTCTTCGAAGTCCTGTTTTATGCGTCGACCGATGTCGTAGACATGTAATACTAAATTTACAATTACTTGCCCATTTCTGGACCAAATTCAACAATTTATGCACCAAAATGTTTGGAATTCTGTCCTCTTTGCACCTAAATACAAAAAAGTGAATTGCAAAAAAAAAATTATTTCCTTTAAGGTAGCTAAACACAGTTTCGTATAAAATCCAGGGGGTTTTTCCCAGAGAGAAGCATGCTGGGTAGGGATTTTCCTGCTATTTATAGGAGTCTAGATGAAAACTGCATCATTTTTGTTTTTATTCACATAAAGTAGAATCTTATCTTAATATTTAAAGAAAAAAAAATGTGCATTCATTTTTAGAAAAAAAAATTTATGAGACTTTTTAATAAGGGGAGATAACTCCCAAAACATCCGGTTTTCACATGTGCAGAATTGCATGAGTCAATTAGCAGGTAATGTAGCTCTTTCATGAGGTGGAAAATGTACCCTGAAAGCACACTAAAAGAAAACCTTAGGACTTGTTCTGTGAAATGCATACAACTTATTTTGTCTGATTTTTTCTGTTTTTGTTGAGCAGGGGGGTTAAAAATGCATAGGTGCACTGAAAATGGATGCATAAACAACCCAATATCCCCCATATTTCAGGTGTCAAATACCCCTTAGTAGTAATTGATGAATGTATTATAGTTGGATATTTACAAAATTCACAATTTTATCTTTCCATTGATATGCAGAAGTCTGTGTAACAAGCCTCCATTTTATTTTTTTATAGGGGTCAGTTTTGCTTGTCCCTCACCAAGTAACGTCCTGATAACGTCATACATAAAACTGTATTTTGCACCCTTAAGGAGTAGCATTTGATGACATTTCCCACATTTATTTGCATGTAAGTTCATAGAAAATTGCTTTATTTGTTTTAATTTATGTAGTTAAACATACAATATAATCTCAAGTTGACACTGTGTAGGGCATAATGCCTATTAGATACATGTTCCATAGAATTTATACATATGATAAGGATTCAGGGGCTAAAGTTGTTATTTTACATTATGACGCAACTGCATTGTGACATCAAAGTGTGACGTCATGTCAAAAATGGAAGCTTCGCAAGGTCATGACCTTCAATTTAATTGATCGCAAATGAGAATATGTATCTTCTGTATAGATATACATGTGACATAGAACTATTGAGTATCTAGTTAGGGTGACACCGTCCAGATTTTTGAGGCAATCTTCTGATTTAAGACAGTGACTATTTTTAATTAGACCCCCCCCCCCCTTGTTTATACAGAAACTAGCAATTTCTGTAAAAAATTGTTTGGCAGCTTTTCAAAAAATTTATAATGTAACATTTTATTGATATTCAAATACTGTATATTTCATACTTTGTGTTTTTTAAATTGAAGAAAAATAAAATTATTGTGTGAGCTGATTCGGTTAGGTTTGAATTTCTCTTCGAAGTCCTGTTTTATGCGTCGACCGATGTCGTAGACATGTAATACTAAATTTACAATTACTTGCCCATTTCTGGACCAAATTCAACAATTTATGCACCAAAATGTTTGGAATTCTGTCCTCTTTGCACCTAAATACAAAAACGTGAATTGCAAAAAAAAATTATTTCCTTAAGGTAGCTAAACACAGTTTCGTATAAAATCCAGGGGGTTTTTCCCAGAGAGAAGCATGCTGGGTAGGGATTTTCCTGCTATTTATAGGAGTCTAGATGAAAACTGCATCATTTTTGTTTTTATTCACATAAAGTAGAATCTTATCTTAATATTTAAAGAAAAAAAAATGTGCATTCATTTTTAGAAAAAAAAATTTATGAGACTTTTTAATAAGGGGAGATAACTCCCAAAACATCCGGTTTTCACATGTGCAGAATTGCATGAGTCAATTAGCAGGTAATGTAGCTCTTTCATGAGGTGGAAAATGTACCCTGAAAGCACACTAAAAGAAAACCTTAGGACTTGTTCTGTGAAATGCATACAACTTATTTTGTCTGATTTTTTCTGTTTTTGTTGAGCAGGGGGGTTAAAAATGCATAGGTGCACTGAAAATGGATGCATAAACAACCCAATATCCCCCATATTTCAGGTGTCAAATACCCCTTAGTAGTAATTGATGAATGTATTATAGTTGGATATTTACAAAATTCACAATTTTATCTTTCCATTGATATGCAGAAGTCTGTGTAACAAGCCTCCATTTTATTTTTTTATAGGGGTCAGTTTTGCTTGTCCCTCACCAAGTAACGTCCTGATAACGTCATACATAAAACTGTGTTTTGCACCCTAAAACGAACAGACATACACAAAACGATCTCCTAAAACCAAAAGAGTTCCTCATATTAAACAAGTCGTACATAAAAACACTGCCGTATCTTTAAGCCTTAATTCTTTTATCCAAAACTTACCCTAAACGTATACTGTAATCTCCGTTTGTACACATCTAAACACGACTCTCGGCTCAGAACACCGTTTTCCAGCATGTTTTTTGCAATTATAGGCTCCTATGAAAAGTTATATAAAATTGTTTAGATCGTTTAAGGTAAACTAGATAATTTTAACACATATGAAACCCTTTTTTTCTTCATATACATGTACATGTAATCAGCCAAAAACTTCTGTTTCGGTAATTAAACTGTATATCATTTTCTATTCTTAATCTGTAAAGTATAGTGAAAACTTATATTGCATTTGTTCACGGATGAAGTACATTGTATATCCAAATGAGATGATAATTTGAAATTCTCCTTTTAAGTTACACTGATGACTCACCTTTTGCGTGATATGGATATCTTCAATATCAAGAGATTTTGTTGAAATGTCCACAAAATCATCATGCAAAACAAGAATTCCGCTGTCGTCTATCACGGAACATCTTCAAAGAGAAGCAAAATTTAGTCAGTAAAAAAATTACAAAAAAACCCTAAACATTTGATCTAAACCACTTTAACACGTAGATCTCATGCACGTTTTTTTTAATTCATGCATGACATCACATTTATAACTCCATTTGAATGCAAAGCAAATTCTTATACAATATCTGTACGCAAGTTCAGATAGCTCAATTAAAGTCATATGCAGCAAGTCGGTGGTCAGATGTTATTGCCTACACTTTTTTCAAAGAGAAATTCAATAAACATGATGAAGTATATGGAGATCGCGAACAACATTCAAGTTCAAAAGTATGGAATATATCAATTGCTTAAATATTGGATATAAATTAAATTTCTTCATCATCTGAAATGTCAAATATGTATGTCTGCCCTGAATATTCATTTTTACGACACAAACTATTGAACTATTGGGAAAATAAAATCTTTATGCATTAAATAATGTATCTCGCCTTGTTAGAGATTCTTGACAAAGTGAAGATTCACTCATTAACTGGTAGAAATACGTTATTGAAATGTCCGTGGCAGCAACACCGATAAGAAACGTATTATTCTTCAACATCCTAAAAAAAAGATATATAACGAAAGTTGTGTGTGAGTAGACAACAGGTAATTATATGATATCAGCCTATATTTTAAAAATATTATAGATGTTATTTTGTATGCATACATGAGGTTTTACTTTAAATGTAAAATATTTAATTATATTAATGTAAATACTTCTATACAAGGAGTAAGATAAATATAAAGAATGTTGTTGTTTTTTCTACTATCGGTCATATTCTCCTTTCATTTCATTCACTTTGATATCCATTTTGACTTTATCTAAACACTTGCTGGTTGCGGTGGTAGCTAAAATAATGAATCATTTAATGCACGAGTACGTTTACTTTTAAGGATACATTTATATCTTTATATAAATAAATTGTTTCCAAGAGTAATAATTTTGCGGAAATTTGTAAAATTTCGAAATTGTCTTTAAATGTGTAAAATAAATACACAAATCAAAAAATCAAAAATCTAAATTTGTATATAATTAGAACAAAGTCCCTCACTTGATCACAAAAAATATGTATATTGGATTTTTTCATACACTAGGAATTTATTATGTTTTTTCTACTCAAAAACAATCCAAAAATGCGAATCAATCCATGGACATTTTTTTATTGTGTAATTCTGAAGGAGTTGGGATTTCAACTCTAAGTCTATGGGTCAGAGATCCCTTCAAAGTTGAGATAAAGTAATTTTTTATTCAATCTTTTTTTCCTGTTTTGAATTCCAATGATCATATTTTGTAGATGTGTTATTAGATTTCTAAAATGGGCTTCATCCAAGGTTGACTTGAAGAATGTACATGTAAATGGTTGTCATTTGATTTTTTCCACATTTTTGGATAAAATATTTGCTTTTCGCACAAAAAAAATGTTTGCTGGTATTATTGTTTACATGATATATCGCTCGTTATCACTACCTTCATTTACCTGGTTTCTATAGTTTTTGAGACAGTAATAACATGTCCACTTCCCAATAAATCAAGATATGGCCCAGTTATCACAATCTGACCTCGCCTTGCAATCGATCTTTTATACCTAAAAAGAAATGAATCGTTATTTTAGCATGATCCTTATTCTTAAAATACTTTGAAATGAATTAAATTGGGTTCGGTTCTTAAAAATGATGTATTGAACATTTATGTACAGTATGAAACATACTTGTGTAAAAATGCATCCGAGAACCGATGAAAGCTTTCAATGTAGATCTCATAAGTTAAACACAAATAACAAGATAAAGAAACTACTGATTAATTAACATAGCATCTGTTTATTTAAAGTCATATACGCTATATGAACGCTGAATTTTGTGTGAAACAAAATGATTAATGATTTAAAACACATGAAGTGTAATGAAAAATAATACTTTCCACAAAATTGTACTATAGATGTCGTTGTAATAACAAAACAATTAAGCATATCTAGGAATTAAGAATTCAGTCTTTTCATGAATATTAATGAAGGAAGTGCGTAAACAGTAGGCCTATATATAGAAACCCATGTCCACGGGAAATCACAGACAACGAGGTATGTTGCATTTTGACAACAATTATTAATATAAGGTCAATATGCGTCATAACAGAGAAGATGGTTGATACTGAATACATTAAAAGATAAGTACCAATAAGAGTAAGACGCTTGCCATCCACGTCAAAAGTGAGTAGTATCTAAAACGGCCTACCTTGTTTTCTTTACGCCACGTGTGTTTATCAATCTAAAAGTAGCGACGGCGTCACGTGATGGATTTATTTAAAAATAGCTATTTTTCTTTCCTTGCAGGATAATAAATAATTATAATTTGATAACTTTGTAACGCGTTTAATCTTAATAGTGTAATTTACAGTATTTTCGTAACTTTTATTGATAAACAAATTATATCAATTTCCAATCGTATATTAACTGGCGCAAGTTATAGCGTGTATACTTTTAACATTTCGTAAGTTCTATGGTCGATACAATGACCTTGTCAGCAAATATAATTGATCATTGAGTCAAATGTTGTGAGGCCATTATTTATACACTGAATTGACGACGGATTTTCCGTTTTTCCGATCATGACAAGAAGCACACGGCGGGTGTGACCGTCGGCAGGGGATGCTCACTCCTCCATGGCACCTGATCCCACCTCTGATGTTTCGGAGGTCCGTGTTTGCTCTGCTCCTATTTTGTATTGTTTTATGGACTTTGATATTGAATACTGTTCGTTATTTCCATATCCTTCATGCTTAGAATTGAGCAGTTCAGAAATACTGACCTCGTTTAATTTGGCCTGAGCTTGATGCTAGATGAAATTGTAAAATAACAAATAAATCGAGCTATTAGAAATATATATCTCAACAATATATAATATTAATTGGGTAGACTTTACTTTACCGGTCCCCAGATCCGCAAAATCCTCGCGCTCATTGGACTATGATTTACGTCACTCAACTAATAAGGGTTAAATTTGCATACTGTTCGACTGATTAGGGTTAGTCCTTGCACTAGAAAAGGCAAATCAATTGGTATGAAACGAAGTAAAATACAACTCATATTGATAGTTTACAAGTCAATGGAAACAGAAGCATTCTCGGGTATTGTAGACTCCAGATAATCAGATCAAACTCGACGCTTCGCGTCTCGTTAGATCTGATGATCCGCGCCTGTCAACTTGACGTTATACGACCCTTCGGATCAAGTTACTGTTATAATAATATATATGTAAGCGTTTAATGGACTTTAAAGATACTATTCGTTATCCCTAAATATATTTTTTTTTATATTACATGTATTATATTTATTCTTAATTTATTCTTCTAAAATACATTATCTTAATAATAATATTGGAGAAATTTGCTGTAATGTCAAAGTGATATTTTTTCAAAGGTTTCTTAAAAAAAGGAAATTTTAAAGATGTCATTAAGTAGATTCCTTAACTGTGTTCAGTCATCATAGTTATATTTCAATATCAGGAATAAGAGATGCCTCCAAAAATACTTACAACTAATTGAAATTCTGAATGTTCTCCTAAATCATTGGCGTGCTTTAAAAATATTACGTCAATGAGACAATGATATCTGGAAAAGGTACTTAAAAAGGATACTTGTTACAAACAAAAATAATTTGATGCATGAATTAATATTGGTCTTGTAGTGTGGTTTGTGGATGTTTGTGGAATTAAAACAAATTAGTTGAGTTCCCGGATATATTCTAAAGAAATGATTTTTTTTGCTATGGTTGAAATTCTCACTTGTGTTTTGTCGCTCCACTTAATAAAGTTATGCATTTTGAAGAAAAATCTTTGTGTGGCAATTACACTTTGAAGTTATTATATCAGCACAAATTAAAGATTTTTAAATTAAAATAAAATGTTTATAGCGAGTGACCTGAAATATAACTGCAAGTTACAGCTATGAATTATCAATAATTATGAGTATCAGTTTCTTCAGAAATATTACCCCCACAGTAACATCACGGGCCGTTCATTGAAAATTCTTTACCGGGTTTAATTCCTTACATAAATATTAACTACTGTAAAAGAGAACTAATGATATATACATAATACAATATTTACATTGTGGTAAAATCAAACTTTGAATGAAATTCGATTTATAAAATCGCTTTCGTTTTACCAATTAACAATTTCTACGTCCATTCGAGATCAAAATGTATAAATTATTGTTTTGACTCAATTTAATTGATTTATTATGTAGTATATATTATTCCTTAAATACACTAGTAACACGTGACAATATATTGATTTTTCCTACTGCCTGTGTAAAACAAAAACATATTTACATGTATATTATTTCCCGACATAAAAATTATGTTTGAAAATAGAACACTTCGATTCTTAATAACTCAAACTATTTTTCCATATGAATCTAATGCCTTAGTGTTTCTTTTAAAGAAAACCTATGTAAGGACTTAAAGGGTATATTGGATAACTAATTTTCAAGGGAACTAAATCATATTGAAAAGTTGAATATTTGTTTTTAAAAATATTGAATTTGCTAAAATCTTTTGATTTCAAATTTTTCAATATGTACCCCTTTAATTTTTAATATCTTGATTCACACCACTACTCGTATATTTTCACAACAAAGATCTTGCTTTCCCTCACAACAAGTTGAACATTGAAAAGTATCATCTCGTTGGTCATAAAACTTGTTATTCGATGTTGCTATTCGAATACTATATACATAAAATCTCGTATGCATGATGTAAGTACATGCATATTTTGCATATGACAAAGATCTAATTAGTTTTTTTTATCAAAGCTTGGAAATTAGATTACCAAATTAACGCCTTTTTCAGAAATATCTTAATATGAAATAGATGTATCGGTCTCTGATGCAAATTCTAAAGATAACACATGTATGAAGAAAAACTATTATAAGCTTTGACATTCAATTGTGTAATTTGGATTCTATAACTTTCCCAATTTTTGATAAAATGTTTGCAAGGAAAACTTTCTATACGTTTATTACTTTATTTCATTTTATTAAAACTTTTTTTTCACTTCAAAAATCACAGAATAATTATTTTTTAAGAAATGAAGACGAGGAATAATTTTTGCATGAAATTCTAACAGACTCTTATTTTCTGGTTTCTAAAAACTACATAGATATTGCCTAAGAAACTCTTTTTTGATACCAACTTAACTGTGTCACTTGTGAGTACAATCAGAATAATTTATAACAAAATAATTTTGCAAACTACCAATGACAAGGTGAGTAAAATAAATTTTTCGCATCTTTGATAAAGCAGCTGTCAATATTATCAAAAAGTCTGTTTTGACTTTAATTTTTTCAGGTTGAATGGTTGTATTTAAAGTTAAAAAACAAGTTTAAATGCTGTTGATTTTATCAATTTTTATCTACAATTGAAAATATGTCTCACACCTTACTCCATAGTCCTTTAGATATGTGTTTCTGACCAGAGTGTTATGAATAAGATAATTTGACATATTGCAAATTGACCCCCCCCCCTATGAAAAAAAACCTTCACTAAAGAAGAAACGTACTTCGTGGTTCTGGATAGTCTTTTTGTTTATTAGCATCAATATTTTTGATTTTATTATTAAAAATTAAAACAAACCATGTATTTTACTCAATTCTATAAAAAAAATGAAAACAATAAATTTCCTTGTCCAGTTTCTAATGTTTTTACACTTGATCTTTCATTCACAAAATTTCAATGTAAATTTTCCTATACGTATTATATACAAATAAAAGAAACTTTAAAAATTTTTGAAACCGATTTTTCATTTGTACCTCAGAAAATTTGTATAGGACAAGACATCATTAATATCTTCCTCGTTTTCTGTATTAAAATCAGGATCCCGAAAGCTTTGGGAGTCAGTATATATGAATATTCTGGTCATTAAAACTACGTGTTAAAATTATTTCTCTTAAGCAAAATAATTTGTTCTCTGGTAGTTATTTTATTGTAAAATTTTTTTTTTGTAGAGTGAAGGCAAAATATATATGTATAAGAATTTTCATATTGATTCCTAAATTTATTTTTTGCAAACAATTATTTTGAATGTATAATCCAAATTTTAAAATTACAACTGTTTTTAAACAAGAAATGAGGACCACGTTCACATTTTCAATGTAAGTGTATTTAGAAAGGATTAGATGCATACCGGTTGAAGTGATTACACTACGCCAGTAACAACGTAAAAATGCATGTTTATTGAACATTTAGTGCAATTAATTTGACCATAAACAATGACCTCAATAACATTAGCAATTTCTGCACCTTATTCATTTTTGTGACACACAAAGAGAGGTTTGTTCCCTTTATTTAAAATCAGAGAATTTTCTTTTTTCAAACTTTTAAAAAAACATCAGTTTAATTATATTGTTATATCTAAGCAAGTTTTTGAACACAAAATGTAAATTATCTAGTGCAATATATGATAAAGTCAATTTCATTGATAAATAATCTAATTCCTTATCTATAGTATATTTCATAATTTCTATTGTCGAATTTAAAATACATAAAATATTTTATTTACGACTAATATAAACTTTTTAGGTACTCATAGGATTCCAATAATAGGTTGACCAATTTTTTCTTATCCTGCACCCCGTCTATAAAAGTGTTTCCACCTTTTGGAAAATGGGTTTTAAGAATTCTTCAATCCATCTCCTCTAACATTAAGATGAGTTATATGGTTTTTAAGGTTTGCTATAAATTCAAATTGTTTTGTGAATTATCAAATACAATTTTATAATTAGCAATATCAACAGAGACCAGATGTTTTCCTTTGCAATAAAAAATAGTTATATTTTATCAGAAAATTTTCATTTATTTCATATATTGTATAAATGTTCTCTTCCACCGACACTTGACGTTACATATTTTTCTTATGAAAAATAATAACCCCATACTTTGTTTTCTAATGCCAACAGAAGAATATGCTTATTTACAACAGAATCTAATGAAGGATATTAAGATTTACATTCGATTATATACTAGTATACAGAAAGGTAATGTTTTATTTAGTATTTTGCATTTGCTATTTCATAGAGAAACTTTCAATAAATCATATTTTCTAGGGGAAAATGTACCTGGTAACTTAAAAAAATATTCTAAATATTTCCTTTTGGGATAGTTTTAACAATTTTAACTTTCACTTCGTGATAGTATTGCATTTTTCCATCAACTTCCTCTTTACAATACAATGGCTGGCATCTTGTTACAACAGTTGAATACGTTTTTGGTTGTGACCTACATTATTGCATAGATATTCATGCATTCACAAATATTCATGTTCAATGATATGTTGATTCGATATACCCCAATTTTTGATTCTCTCTCACAAAGTCTCATATATATTTCAAATTTGACTATCTAGGAAAATATTATACACTGATACTTAATTCAAAACTTTTCTAGGAAACTTAAGCTGGTTTTATTTTTCTATCGTCAACCGCCCTTAAACATTAATTATTTATTATAGTATGAAAAAAATGAATATAATTTTTTTCATACATATAAAAAAGTGAACAAAACATTTTGGTAAGATCATTCAAAAAAAAAACACACAGCCTATACAAATTTATATACAGAGTATATAACATGAAAATATAAAACTGGTAATATCCATTCTCATAAAAGATCAATTTGTCAAATATAATTTTTAATTGAAGCCTATGAATTTATAGTCGACATTCAAAAATAATGTAAAGTTTCAGATGTGTTTAGTGTTGTATTCTTTTAACAGATTTGATTTGTTTGTAGATTTCTTTTTGATAAATTTTAATATGAGGAAAAAAGGTAAGTATCTTACCTTTTCAAAGTGGCTTACGTGATAACAGCTGATTCTCTTTTTAGTGATTCAATATCCACAATCATATGAAAATTATAAAAAATATATTTTAAAGAAGAGTGTATATATGTTTATATGATATTCAATTACAAAAGCATAGGATATTTTTAACGTTTTCCAAAAGGAAAACTTCTCGGAAAAGACAAATGAAGTTTTCCATCAATTTCACCATTCCGTTTTTCTTGTCTTTTTTATGAAGTTGTTTGCAAAGAGATGTAATAAAACCTAAACCAAAACGAAAATATTTACAATTCTCTAAATATATATTTATGTTTTTTTCTATCATTATCGATATTCTTGAAATCATAATATAGTTATTTTACAATTTGATATACTAATACCTAAATTAGACTTGTCATCGTAAGGAAGGGACACTCTTATACGATTTTCTGATTTTCTAAATGGTTTCCAGTATGAGGCAAGAATGTCTTGCAATTTCGAAGGATTGGCGATCTTTTTAAATTCGCCTTTCTTTAAAAGAGTAAATATAATAAACATCAATAAATATTTAGTATCTATGAAAAAATTCAATATTTAAGAAAGCAACATATAGCACTTACACGAACTATTCCGTATTTGGGGTCACTTTCTACCTGGCCAGTCATTTTTTGTAGAACATCAACAATTGTATCGTTCAATACTACTGACAGAAAAGAAAAAAAATAAGTTACAGTACCCAAAGGGTTAACACAAGTGTCATAATAATGTTATATGCCGAAGAGAGGCTAGAGTAATACAGTTCTTAGAAGTTCATCGTAAATTAGCTGTTCTCAATGTGAATCTGACACTGCAAGGATAAATAACCGGGTAAATGTCGAGAGGGACTGAACTTACGTTGTCCGATGCCATAGGTGAAAATAGCAACACTATTGTTCAAAATTTTGTTCTCCTCTGCAATGGTTTTGACAGGATCTTTCCCAACAGTCGGCAATCCATCCGTCAAAAAAAGGATGATTTTTTCTAAAGAATTCAAAAGTACAATAATTAAAGACGTATATACCATAATTTTGATGTATATTTTTAATTCATTCTTTTTCTTATATCATTTTTACAAAACCTTCGCGGTGATGAATATCTATTTTGTTAAATACATTTTAGCCTTAAAAAAAGAAAAATTAAAATGTCAGTGATTAAGATCTCTGTCACCTCTTTGTTCGCTTTCTGTTGTGTAATTAGAATGTTTGAAGAACTTGAATGCTTCTCGCAGAGCCAGTTCATAGTTTGTTCTCGCTCCTATTTGAATGTTCTGAAGTATGCTCTGGAGAAACTTGACATTTTCTGGCGTCGCTTTAGCTAGTTTGGTTCCCACGCATTTCCTAGAAGCAGCGCCCGGAACAACGGTTCCTGTATCAAACACCACGATCCCGATCTAATTTGACAATCCCAGAAATAACATTCTTAGAAATACAACATATATAATGGGATACACCTAATTAAATTAAGGATTAAAGCATTTCAATCTTGGGGAGAAAAGTGCACATTAAAATTTTGATCCAAATTTATTTCAACAATTTACAGTTGTTGGAAATCATTTCAATGACTGAATTGCCCTCTTTATCCTTTGGCAAATAATGGTTCTTTTTTTTAGGATACATCGCGCAAATAAAAAGTTTGATGAAAGACTTGATATTTGTTGGACTGACTTTCAATATCAAGATCAAAAGTTCATAAAAACAATACAAAATTTGAGCAGAGAAAACGCGGACCTCCAAAACATCAGGGGTGGGGTCAAGTGCCGAGGAGTGAACATCTTCTGCCGACTGGTCACACCCATCGTGTGCTCCTTGTCTTGATCGGGAAATAACGTAAAAAAAATCCGTCGACAATTCAGTGTTTAATAATGGCCTTACATTATGAAAAATGTCAGTTAGTATTTGACTTAATTAATTACATAATGCAGAAAAAAATTATCTGAATTGGGGGAAAACAGGCCATAATGCAGGGGGAAAAAGAGAGAAAAAATTCTGACTGGGGGAGGGGGGGGGCAGGCAGTTAAACAGGAATTCATCAAAAATTGTGAGAGCTCTAATGATGGTATTTACATGTATATATAATTAAAACATTTAAAACATTTCTGTAACATAATATTACAAACGGTGCAGTATGGGGAAGGTGGGTGGGATAACAAAAAAAAAAACACAGCATGTACAACCAGCTGAAGTTAGAACAAAGGAATGATGATGGTAATTGAAATTTGATCCGGATTAGTTTGGGGTTCACGTGACTACGGACCTCCTGGGATGTTCCTGTCCCTCGCGCGATGCATTACCTATAAATATGGACATGAAATACTGGTTCCCAAGACAAATAATCTTTCTAAAAATAGCTTCTTTGTCTAAGTATCAAACAATGATTGTTTTTACAAGTTCGATAAGATTTACCCAACTTAAACCAAAATTACACTGCAATTCTTTCTACATGGATTCACCCACTGAATGTTGAATTAGTAGTACAATAATTAACAAAATGTATTGGGGAAAATATTATGTACACATGAAAAACTTGAGGGTTATGTATAAACAAAATTTTTTCTTACATAAAAAAATATCATTATGTAGGTGATGAAGGTGTACTGTTGCATAAATATCGGAAGTTAAGGTTAAAGTCATCACGTTTATCATAAAACACGGTCGTTAAATTAACATTAACTTCTTTTACGAGTAAATTATCTAAATACGAAACAGATAAGTGGTATCTTTTATTTCAAGCTCACTAGGACATATCGAAACGAGGGAATTAACTGTTGTTAAAGGAAATAAATAATAAATACTTCAAGTTTACAGAAATAATGAGTCCTTAGTGCAGAATTAGCCGACTTTGTACTGTTTTTACATGTATGTAAACATGTACAAAATTTAGAACACGTTTTTTTACCATTCCAAAAAAAATCCTTCAATTTTTCCACTTATCCTTGATTTTATTGTAAAAACATAAATAAGTTTAAAATCTTAATGATTTCTTTAAAAATGATTTTCAAAAAATGTTATTATCCCAAAATCAGTCAATTTAAGATTTTTTTAGGATAATACCCTGTCGTTAGCAGTGAGTGTTTCCAGTACAAAGGTAACAGCTTCAATGGTTATCTGTAACAGAGTTTTGGTTCCGTGAACATCGGCCAGGGATCCCGACCTGTCTATCACAATGACCAGGTCTTTCTCTACTGGACTGAGTGTCGATGCGTAGAGTTGGCTGAAATAAAACAAGAGGGAAAAGTTTAATAGTTCACAGTAAAATAAAATACATCACACAATGCATCCTTTTAATGAGTACCTCCCTACGGGACCTTTAACTTTCAATTGTTTCAAACCCTAGAAACCCTCTAACCAAAGATGCTTTGTTAGTGAAGTTTGAGGTCAACTTTTTTTTGCTTTAGAAAATTGGACAGGGACTTTCACCAACATTCACTTCTCTTCTCAAGCCTTCATGTTTTGATTCTGGTGACGGCCTACATCTCAACTTACATTTCGTCTAAAATATGTCTGAATGTATGTTACAGACGCGTTACATTAACAATTTTAACATAAATGAACTCAACTTTCACAAGAAAACAAACATTTTTTGCACTGTTTATCTATTTTTACAAGTTAACCATGTCCTTTTAATTGAATCCTTTGATGTAGTTTGAGAAGGATTTAATAATATAGATTCACTATTAAAAAAGCATGTTACCTTTTTCAGCTTATCGCTTAAGACGTCATATTACCTGTAATGTTTAACAACTTCTGAGGAAATACCACTCGGAGGGAAGGGGTAAACCATCATAGTTCCATCCTCCATTGCTAAAATCTGTTTGTTTACGTAGTGGATCTGAGCATTACTTTCCATGATATCAATTAAATCAGTGAGGGAATATGTCACATTCTGTGAAAAGCATAAAACAATTTATTCACAATTCATTAAAAGAAAAACAATACACACATTTTTAAAGTTCACTTTGATTGACTGTTGTTTATTTGGCTAGTTTGTCTCATGTTGTGTATACCATGGAAAAAATAATTTTTTTTTCAAATTAGAGCACAGATAGTACATAGAAGAAAGTTCTAGCAATATCAACCATTGTGACGTAACTTTTTTGATATGTTTTCCTACCCAGTAGTGTATGTCAGTCTCCGGGATATTAGACGTTTCACATTTCTGCAGACCTTTGCAAGAAACAGATTCAGTTTTTGCACTTTCAGAAGCTTCTTTGATGAGTTGTAGTGCAGTTACGCTTTTTAAAATCCTTTGATTTATTGATAAAGTTATCTAAATAAAGAAAGAAGACACCACATTAGAAATATAATTAAAATGAACCTTATTTTGTATAATGGAATTGTCATGTCATGTAAATTCAACATTTACAATAAGACAGAATAAAATATGAAGAGATAATTTGGAAGTTTCGTTACCTTTAAAAATTGTTAATTTTTTATTTAATCAATATTTTATTTCTTGTGAGCAGTTAAAAATAACACTAATGCACCGCTTGATCTTATGATGAGATATCGCCCCCTTTATGACGTATTTTACGTCAAATCGTAGGGAATATCAGTTAATCTTATCAGTTTAAGGTAGGTCACTCGTCAGCTTTTTGAAAAAGTTCGTGCAGAACCTCTTACTTCCAAACGATTTATCAAAATTCAATTTTTATAACATATTTAATTTCAACAATGTTAATGTTTTAACATTCAACAAAAAAACTGCTCAAAAAGCTACAAAGAAGCAAGATTTGTGAGGGATTATTTTTTGTGGTGGAAGGATATTAAGCGATAATTCTACAAATCTGCACATTTATTAAATTTAATAACTTGGAACTTTAGCCTCACATACTTTTACTCCGCGAATATTTTCCGTTACGATATTGCTAGGAATATTTCATATATAGGTCTTAATTTATATTTTTAGAACAAGTTTTGCACCTTCCTTCAACAAACTTTGCCAAAAAATGAAGATATTTCAAAATAAGTCATTATTAAATTAACACCATTTTTTGCCTGAAAATCACATATTTTGACCAATATTTCAAAATTAACATCACTGACCCCAACTTTTTCTTTCATTATTTTAAAGTACTCGATACTTGTGACTGATCAGCACTTAAGTCGTAAAAAGCTTGATTTAAGAAAATGTTTAATTACCTACATGTATATAGTTTTTTAAAACCCCAAAATATGTTACTTTTTAGTGCAAAAAGGTCACACAATATTTTACGCGCATTAATTTGCAAGATTTTTTCAATGATAAACATTGTTCAAAATATTTTACGTAAAATAAGATAATATTTCTTGCCAAAGTTACATCTGATAAAATATAATAAAGGTTTAAGTAATTAACCAAAGAGTCAAAATTTAAGTGCAAAAAGGTCAACTTCATTGTACCGTAGATCAGTAAGATGAACACTGACCCCCTATTTTCTCTGCAATTTTTAGTCACTCTAAATGAGTACTTATCCAAAATATATTTCTCAATAAATCCTTGATTTAACAAATTTCACGAGTGACATACCTTAAGCAAACATGGAACTCTACACAAGATCTGTGAAAATATATTTATCGACTATGGTTCTGGTACAATGTGTGTTTTATCTACTCCCTGGAACCACACTCTTTTCTTGAGGTTTAGTGCCTTTAGTTAAATTATAAACAGTTTGTTTCTGGAGATTAAAAAGACGCACGTTACCATAGAACTCAAGCAATAAATTTTTACTCTTGCCTTTTTTGAATGGTTTGTTTTAGCTTTTCATACCTTAACTTTTTATATTTCTTGGTGTAAATTTAAGAAATCATCGTCCATTTTGTTGGGAATGCCACAGCATCAACGATATATAGTTGGAAACGTTGGGTAATTTGCATAAAAGGTGAACCCTTTATGCATAAATCATCCCATGTTTCGAAATATCATAGATGTTCCTGGCATACCCAAAAACTAGACAGTGATATACCTTATGTTTATATTTATTCTTGAAATTAAATTATGAATATAATTTTTAAAATGTTGTTAAATAGATAATATATGCACAAGGCCTCCCATGTCAATTTCAATGGTTCCCGCCCCCATGACGTCAGACACAAAGACAGCATATTAGGCTCCTGACCTTTTACTTGGCGAAATTTACATTCCGGTTAAATTATATAGAAATTATTTCACCTAACTTTCAAAAAGTGATCACAGAGAAAACATTGAGAAATGTAAATACACAATATATATCGTGGTATATCCCTATCATTTTTAACCTTTTATCTTCTCGTTTGCTTTTAGATTGCTTTTTTGTCCGATTTCTATATAGCATTGTCTCGCGAAGGCTTGATACAAAAGACATGATAAATGAAATTAATGTAATCATGAATTAATGTCTACACCCTACCTCTTTAGTGACTTTGTCCCCGTCAGGTGGGCGATGCAAATATTGGAGATCTTTGAAGTATTCCTAAGTCAAAGTAAATGTAACACAGCTTTTGGAATATCAAGGATGTTAGTTGAATTTGATTGAAAAAAACGTGAATTTTACATTTTCAGATGACAGTACAAAAAAAAAACTAAAAATAAATAAAATTAAAAACAATCAAAAAACTAACAAATTCTTTCTAAGCCAGATCTTAACTTAAGTTCATGTGTTTTGTTTTACATTTATTACTTTTTTTTAAATGTAATTTCCTTTATGTTTTGCAATTAAATAATATTATAATTTTAATTCTGAATTAATAAATACATGTATGTTTTAAATGTTAGACATGTGTGCGTGCTCGAGATCGAGAGAGAGAGAGAGAGAGAGAGAGAGAGAGAGAATACATTGTACCTGTAATTTGTAAAATTGGAGACTTTTTTCCATAACGCTACTCAGTTTTTTCACCAATTCTTCTCCGCTAGTCAAGTTTGAGATGATGAGGAAGTTTAAAGTGTGTAGATATATCATCATCAATTTCATACTTCTTCTTAGATATTGAAGTTGTTACAACTGTCTTGCGTCTAAAAACCAAATCAAATTGTGAAAGACATATACTGGAAATTCAAGCTGTAAAATTTTACGTAATTATACGTTGATGTTTATATTTTTCAATATAGGATTTTAAAGTGCAAGATGAAATGCTTTTGATTTCAGTTCTTTAAGTACTTTTATATCTAAAAATTTGAATTTGAAATTGAAAAGTAAAATGGATAAATATAATGATTCTTCTATAAAAATTAGCAAACAAGACTTACTTTTCTTGGACAAACAGAATGTTTACTTCTCTTCCGTAGTGGTGTCAGTTTTTAATTTGTAGTATGCATGCATAAAAACATTTAACATATGGTTATATAAATACGATACTCTTCACCGATTTACGAAATAACTGTCGTCAGATATTAAATACAGTTACAATATTGGTTTAAGTTTAGGAATGGCCACGGGAAAAAGGAAGCCATTTTCCGCATTGCCGCAAATTTGTTTTAATGGACAAAACTCATCGTTTGAAAATGTGGTTGTAAAGCATTTCATTATGGCCACTATTGTTGGTAATTTTTATGACTCGATATTCGATACACGCCTTACAGAGAAACTTGAAAGTTTACCCTAAATGAATCTCTAAGATCAATGAGAATGTACTACTGTATGTACCAAAACTCTCACAGTAAATGAGTTTCAGATTTTAATTGGATAATTTATTACTTTTTCGATGCACTTTTCTGTAATTTTCCTGTAATTGGTGTTAATGTTTGAAAATTATCACGCATAAACATCTTTTACTTTTTGCATTGTAGCAGTACTTTTGTGTGGTTTTTAATGAGTAACTAAATTGTCCTTTTTGACCTCTTTTCGTGAAACTCTCTCTCTCTCTCTCTCTCTCTCTGTTATAATGTTGAAAATGACAATTTCAGGACTAGAAAGACCTAATGTCTTATATTCCAAGCGATTATTTGTACACGGTAAAGGGGAATATTTCTACGATTATGAATGGGGTATTTTCAGCAGATCAAAGTTACTGACGATTTTCATTAAAGTAAAAATTTACCTTGAGTTGTATATCAGAATTTATCTATGCTTAAAGAATGTTCCATTATTTTAAAAAAATCTCTTACTTATCCAGTTTAAGGAAAGAATGTGTTCAGTTTATTGGCAGTTTTCATTCAGTGTGGCTTTATTTTCTCCTAAATCGTTTCGTGTCGATCCTTCAGATTTCTGCTTTATTGTGGGTGAATGGGAGGCATTCTAACAGTGATATGATGCTTAGATAATCTAAGAATACCACACTGAAAACAAGTATTAAAAATCT
>NW_026929238.1:0-36659 GCF_032062105.1 Saccostrea cuccullata | reverse complement strand
AGTAATTTGTTTCGGGGTTTTTTTTTTGTAAAGGGGGGGGGGTCACACGTACAGCACCTCATTATAGTACTACACAGATTAATACAAATCAAGAAAGAGACTATGAGTGGGCAATTTAAAAAAAAATACGAATCAGTTAAGATTTCTTTTTATTCACAAACACAATAACATTTTTCCACATGATAGAGGCATTACACCATGAACATGTTTACATCAAGAACGTCCGCGGAAGTGACTTTATTTATAGCGCATGCGTATTAAACACAGTAAAAGAGTTCCCTTCAGGGGAAATAACTCACCGTTTGAAAATGGGGAATTATGAGCAAAACATTTATCAAAACATTTATCTAATTTACATCATTAATAGAATTCAAACTGGTATATAATGAATTAAGCATGTAAAATAAATGTAAGAGGCTCTGAGTTATATAGGTCACAGGGTCTGAGAATTTCATACTCAATTTGATGAATACATGTAAATTATAGAATTATTTTGACTTTTTCCTTGGAAAGCCGCCCAATATGTAGGAGCGTGTATTTAGAGGCAAACACCTTAGTGCGGGTATTACTGTCTCATGACAGCATCTAGTTTTGTATATTGTTTAATGGACGTTGAGATTGAATTCTGTTCGTTATCTCCATATCCTTCCTTATGTGAATAATTCATCCATTTATAGGTTATAAGTTTTTATTATTATAACAAACTGTTTGTGACCTTAAAATATGGAACGCCGTCGCTGCCTCATGTGGAGAACTTTCATTATATGCTGGTACTTTGTCATTATATGCTGGTATTTTGTCATTATATGCTGGTATTTTGTCATAATATGATGGTATTTTGTCATTATATGATGGTATTTTGTCATTATACGATGGTATTTTGTCATTATATGATGGTATTTTGTCACTATATGATGGTATTTTGTCATTATACGATGGTATTTTGTCATTATACGATGGTATTTTGTCATTATATGATGGTATTTTTTCATTGTATGATGGTATTTTATCATTATATGATGGTACTTTGTCATTATATGATGGCATTTTGTCATTATATGATGGTATTTTGTCATTTTATGATGGTATTTTTTTCATTATATGATGGTATTTTGTCATTATATGATGGTATTTTGTCATTATATGATGATACTTCAACATATGAATCCGAAGGTGATCGATAGATTTGTAGCAGAGATAATAGATGTTGATAATATTTGAAGCTTGCCAGAGCAATGAACAAATGAGCAGTTCTGGATTTATACGAGGGGCATTTCAAAAGTCCTGGCAACTGGTATATAACATTTAAACTACCTTACGGATTAAAATGACTCTTATACCACTGTAAAGCTTATACAAATATGCATTAGTAGTGACGTCATTTTACATTCAAAATGACGCATAGGTCTACTAAAATGACGTCATAATTAGGTATACTCTGTATACTGAGCGTAAAAATGACTGACAAGGAGAACAATTTTTTTGTTGAGCAAAGAGCGTATTGCAAACTTCGCTCATTGCTTGGCTTTACGGCAACAGAAATAAAAGCCGATTTAGATGTTGTATATAGAGAACATGCTCTTTCATATAGATCAATAGCAAGATGGGTTGTTCAATTTAAAGAGGGTAGAAAATCAATTGAAGATGACCCCCTTCCGGGGCGTCCAGTTTGTGCATATGGCGAAAAAGAAATCGTCGCTGTTCAAAATACGATAGCCGATGATGCTAGATATACAGTTGAGGAAATAGCAGACTTAACTAACATTAATTCGTCAGCAGTTTTTCGTATTTTAAAGGAAAACTTAAAGCTTAGGAAAGTCTGTGCTAGATGGGTGCCGCATCTTCTCTAGGAAGAGCAAAAGCGCATCCGGGTAGAAATGGCTTCACAGTTACTAACAATTTATGAACATTGTGACCATAGGCGAATAAATGAGATTGTAACTGGTGATGAAACATGGATATATTTTTTTGAACCGGAAACTAAGCTCAATAATAAAGTTTGGGTCGGTGAAAATGACGCAAGGCCTCAAATTGCACGCAGAAACCGGTCTGTCCGGAGAGTAATGTACGCTTTATTTTTTGATTCTAGAGGCCCTGTTACTCAAGTTCCGGTTCCAGAACACAGCAGTGTTACTGGTCAATTTTATGCAGAAAATGTCTTGTCTCAGGTTGTAGAACACTATAAAACGACCCGACCAGCAACCGGTACCAGAGGAATTAAGCTCCTCCATGACAACGCACCTGCCCATAGATCAGAGGTCGTAACCAAATATTTAAAGGAGAATGGTATTGCCGTTTTGCCACATCCACCCTATAGTCCTGACCTTGCTCCATGCGATTTTTGGTTGAATGCCGTCATCAAAGAAGCACTCCGAGGACGGCGATTTGAAAGTCGTCATGCAGTCGGAAGTGCCGTATTCCAGTGTATGAAACGTATACCGAAAGAGGACTACAGGGCGGCATTTTCCACGTGGATTTCAAGACTTAAAAAGTGTGTCCAGGTCAACGGAGACTATTTTGAGGGATTGGTTTAATTTAATTTATGATAATGACGTTCATTAATTTACCGCACACCAGTTGCCAGGACTTTTGAAATGCCCCTCGTAAATACATTTATTTTCTCCCTCGTAAACTCCTCCGAAAATAAATCTTTTCTTGACTAGTTTGAAAAACAACAACAAATAGTTTAGGTTAGGCGCGTTCGTTAGAAGATCGCATTTATAATCAACAATCAACTTTTAATGACTTAATATATAACACAATTTTTTATCAATTGACACCAACATCGACAAAAGCATAACTGTACATGTATTTAATTATTAAATACCATGCATTGCATAGTTCTTAGGGCGGGGATGGGAAGGGAAATGTATGTCCTTGAAATCTTGTAACGAACTTCGCAATGACCAAAAACACGCCTGGAACACTATTTATAGTAAGCGCCAAATCACTCGTGCATGCAAAAATTACTATGAATAGATCGGACATTTCCGTAAAACGAAAATCAAAACGTAAAGAAATTCATTTATTTTCTCCCTCGTAAACTCCTCCGAAAATAAATCTTTTCTTGACTATTTTGAAAAACAACAACAAATAGTTTAGGTTAGGTGCGTTCGTTACAAGATCGCAAACAAACAAAGGTGTTTTAGGAATGTTGACTACAAACCCAGATTCATAGACACATAAAGCTTTTTCTGAATACTGTCTTCAATGTACCCATCCTTCGCTTTATCAGAAGACCAACGACCATGAACTTTCAGAAGTCTATCGGGAACATTGTTGTTGGAAGCAGCGGTAGCACCCCCGCTCCGCAAACTATGCAATGAATACTTAGAACTGTCAAGGCCAATACTGCTTAATGCGGATAACAAAATTTCTCTTGCTCTAGTGTAAGACAAAGGTTTTGACGTATTACAAGATTTGTAAACCCCTAAAGATTTCTTAAAGTTAATACTTGTAAACAAATAATCACTTGAAGTAACGCTTAATTGTAATAATGCAATATATTTGTTTAACCAAGAAATCGGACACAAATCATTCCCAGTTTTTACAATGACAATCACATTCCCTCTTCTGTACACATCAGTTTTACTTTTTGGAATCTTTATTTCTATGTACGCATCTTTCCATTTTACGTCACACAAACGAATATTTGACAATTCACTATAACGTAGAAATCCAGAAAAACCCAAAAGGCACATGAGGAATGTTCGTAACTTCAAAGCGTTGTCCGGTTCTTTAAAATATTCATCCTTGAGTTTTAATAGAATTTCCGTAGTAATTGGTTCTTTCTTATTCACTGGTTTTGAAAGAATTCTTTTTCCTCCTTCAAGAATAAGCTGTAAAAAATGATCATCACACGGATTTACACATGAAGCTTGAGAATGAATCCACTTAATGCTGTAATAATAAGCATCTAAAACTGAAGATGACACTCTTTGCTGAATTACACTACCAAGAAACAAAGAAACGGTGGACACAGAAGCGGGAAGATATTGAAAATTGTGTTGTGAACACCAACTCTCAAAACGTCTGAAATAAGAATCGTATTTTTGATTTGTCGAATCCGACTTTGCGCATTTGACGATCAGAGGCAACAAATCTACTAGAGCACCCAGTTGAGGATGTTGTTTGAACTTCAAAACATCACACCAATGGCCATGACAGTTCTGCAGTATCTGTCAATATATCAGAATAATAAATGATTAGATACAATTTCAGAATATAAAATTCAAAAACTAACAAAAAATAAACGCAGAATCCAACATATATCGGAGTACAGTCCTCCTCTACTGAATAATCAAAATCTACATATAAAGAGAAAACAGTCATCTCTTTTATACAAATACGTTCCACCACACATAATTCTAAGTATAAGAGAAAACAGTCATCTCTTTTATACAAAAACGTTCCACCACACATAATTCTAAGTATATTATAAGAGAAAACAGTCATCTCTTTTGGGAGTACAGTCCTCCACACGTAAAAGATCTGTTCTAAATCCATCATATTATTAAAAGAAAACAGTCATCTCTCTCTCTCTCTCTCTCTTTTTTTTTTCAAATGTTCATATGCACATGAAAAATACTAATGCGACGTTGCATCTATTTTTAACACAAGCACATTACTGTTAAACTTTTCTGCAGCAAATATACTATTTTTATCAGAACCTGCACTGAAAAAATTTGCAGGTTTTTCATACTCAACATATTTCTTAATAAACCATCTAAATTTTCCTGAAATATCAACAATAGCTGGCCAAAAAACAGAAGATTTCCATTTAGGCACTACTAAAACACCTTTAGCACCGCAATGTACGATATGGTTAATAGATTTGCTTATCAAATGTATCGGAGGTACTAACCAACTTAAATCCTGAGACCAGTCAAATGCAAAAGCATCAACCCCACTAGTACCTGGCGTCCAAAACTGGGAATAAAATTTTTTGACTTTGAAATTAAAAGAGCTAGCAAAAGTATCGCAAGTGAATGGTCCCCAAATGTGATCAAAATATTTAAAAATACTCTGATTTACACCCCAGTCGTCAAAGTCAAAAAACTTACTACAAAAATCAGCTTCTTCGTTGTGTTCTCTGGGAATCCACGCTACAGATAATTCTATATTATTCAAAAGACACATGGAATAAATAGAAAAAGCTAATTTTTGCAATTCATCTTTCATGCTACCTGTTTGTGTAATTTTAATTACATTTTGATTATCTGAGTATAACTTCACAAATTTGTTGCGCAGAACATGACTAAAAGTCTTGATGAAAAGAAAAACAGTTTTTAATTCTCTGTAAGTAGAACTTTGCGTCTTTTCAAAATCGTCCCACATTGCTTGAAAATACTCTTTGTTTGAATCGAGCATTACGCCAGCTCCGGCGAAATCGCTCGCATCAGTAAACACTATTCTGTCTGGACTTCGAAACCAAGGAGCGATAACTCTATTGGGCACATACAACACATTTTCAAACCAAAATTCTAACTCGTCTGCTGCCGGCTTAGTTATTTCCAAAATTTGGTCCCAAAAAGCTTTTTGAGCAATAACAATAGAAAGATGCCTTGTAAACATTTGACATATTGGACCTAAAGCAAACTTGAAAGAAACTAGTGCTAATTGTAACGTGGACCGTTACAGATGTTCCCCAAACGCTCCCCAACTCCCTTTTGGTGCCATATTCCCTGTAAGCTTCATTAAATAAGACAAACTCTATGCATTTGAGATTTTAACAACGTGTACCCAGAAGTGTACCAAGTTCATTCAAATTTTAACATTGCACGCGTGCGCATGTGAATGCATGTACGTAATGACCATATCATCTTGTCTGCTTAATTTATATATTTTAATACACTAAATATGAAAGTATTTAATCCAAAATTATTTTAAAATACTCTCATTTAAGTGTATTTTTGATTTTACTCATTTCACGTGCACGCACGTACGAGCATACATGAGCATTGTGACCATACCTTCTTGTAGAAGTCCATTACATCTATCTATGTTCTAAATCCCACCCCGTTTGGTTAAAAACCAAGGGAGTTATAGCTGTTTAAAGTTTCAGCCAATCAGATTGCAGCGCACGTACGCGCACGTACACGCACGTGTATACATGTGCATGGTGACCATACCTTCTTGTAGAAGTCTATTACATCTATCTATGTTCTAAATCCCACCCCGTTTGGTTGAGAAACAAGGGAGTTATAGCTGTTTAAAGTTTCAGCCAATCAGATTGCAGCGCACGTACACGCACGTGTATACATGTGCATGGTGACCATACCTTCTTATAGAAATATATTATATCTATCTATGTTCCAAATCCCATCCTGTTTGGTTGAAAACCAAGGGAGATATAGCTGTTCAAAGTTTAAGCCAATCAGATTGCAGCGCACGTGCATGCACGTGTTTTCATGATAATTGCTATATATCAAGTTGTAGGATTCCTAATGCATGGCTATGTTCAAAATTTCAAAGGATTTCGTCAAAAAACAAGAAAGATATTGAGACTTTAGTTTCAGCCAATCAGAGCAAAGCGCACGTGCATGCGCGTGAGATCTTGCTATTTTGACCATGACATATTGTTTATGCTACTAATATATCATCACATTATGAGTTTCAAAGCATTTCATCCAAAAATAGAAACGCTACGGCTATATCTATTATATTGGTCATTTCATGCGTTGCACGTTCACGCTCTTGCAAGCACGTGCGCGCAAAATGACCTTCGTTCCGCAAATCTACATAACATGCCTACTGACCCTAAAAAGGTTTTACCTAAGTCGGATGTATAGTTTACAAGATCACTCCCGGACAAAAAAGTACCCAGGAAGAAGAAGAAAAATAATAATAACTAGAGCCGAGCTCGTTGCAAAGCAACGAGTAGGTCTTCCGTCCTGTTTGACCGGATTTAATAAAGAAAGAGTAATGAAGTCCAAAAATGGCTTAATCCTCCAAATCTGTGTTATTTATTGAAAAATAAATCCATTTTGGCAACTTCCGGTTTGACCGGAAGTACCATCGACGGACGGAAAATTAAGATCTAAGCTTCCAGTGACATATGATATCCAAAAACCTGTCAAGAACAGCAAAAATATGCAATTTTGGACTACTTCCGGTTTGACCGGAAGTGACGTCGCCGGACGTATTTTGACGACCCCATTAGATAAAGCTTAAAATTTTGAACAACTTTGCCTCTTTCATGTATAACAAATTCTCAATAGTTTTTGAGATATCAAGAAAAAACTTTCGGCCCCTTTAGGTCCTTAAATTTAGGGGCCAGCCCTTTTCCCGAGATATCATTTGAAAGATCTTGAAATTTTACACTTCTTTTGTTCTATATGTTTAAACAAAATCTTTCCAGGTAAAAAGATATCGTAGAAAAGGTGTCAAAAATTTTGAAATTCCCGATAAAACATTTTTTGGGACATAGCGAGCGCCGACGTGCGGCACTTCCGATAAAAATGAAATGCATTCCGCAAATCTACAGACATAGGTCTACCATACCTGAAAGTATCATGTGTCTATCAAAAGCCGTTTAGGAGAAATCGTGCGGACAAAACGACCCTCAAAAAACCATTTAAATGACGATAACTCCGGACCGGAAGTGACGTCATCAAAACGGAAAAAAACGCATAAGGTTCAAGTAATGTTACATAAGTCCTGAAAGTTTCATGGAAATCCATCGAGCCGTTTTCTAGAAATCGCGTGCACAAAATCGGTAAGAAAAAAAAACAATAATAATAAAAGTGAAAAAGAAACCTAAGAATAACAAGAAGGTCTTCCGCTGAAGACGGAAGACCTTAATAAGAAACATAGTAAAAACAATATGTTCCCCAACTTCGTTTGGGGAACATAATTATCGAGCCGACAACTGACGCTAGATCCCTGACTGAAACATGCTTTTTTGTTTTTATGTTTAAAATCTTCACACGCAGGTTTTCTAATTTGTTAAGTGGAATTCTAACACCTTGACACATATCCCACTCAAAACCCAGCCAATCTAATTTCTGAGAAGGTTTCCATACACTTTTTTCTTGATTAACAAGAAAACCTGCGCGCGATAGATCCGCCTGAATGATGTTTGACATATACATACAATTTTCTTTTGTGTCGCATAGCCAACCGTCGTCTAAGTACATAATAATAGGAAAAGAACAAGCTCTCCAATGTGCTACTAAAGGTCTTAATGTTTTAGTGAAAATATATCCCGCAGAACTTAAACCAAAAGGTAATACTGTAAAGACAAAATACCTGACAATTCCGTTAATTTTCCAAGAAAAACCTAGATATTGATAATGATCCGGGTGAATATTAATATGATGGTACCCACTGGTCAAATCAAATTTTATCATATAATTCCCTTTTTTCGCAAAATTTAGACCTTCTTTTGTCCCTTCAAATTTCACCTTTCTTTTCTCAAGGAAAGAATTAACATGTCTTAGATCCAGTATCAACCTTTGCTTTTTGTTCGCAGATACCGAAACTGTTAATGGATTTACACAAAAAGGAGCTTGAAAGCATTCCAAAATCAGATCTTTCTTCAAGAGATCAAGAATAGATGTTTCTACAAAATCTGAATAATCTAAAGCAGATTTATTATTTTTAAGAAAAATTGTTTGAGGAGAACTTTTAAACTCTAATCTGTAACCGTATTTTACAACATTCAGAATATAATCAGAAGGTTTCAGTACATTTTCCCAATATTGTTGCGAATTTTTTAAACGATCTTTAACAGAAATTGTATTCTTGAAATCTGATTTAACATCAAGCAAACAAAATTCAGCACAATACTCAACTTTACTGTTTTCTGGGTTCTGTGGAATCTGAGGTTGCTGTGGCCTCGGGAACTCTGATTGGCCGTGCTCTTTGCTGTAAATCTGTGTAGGGGCAAAATGCCCGGGGAGTTGACAGTACAGGCAAATGACGTTGTTTCCTGGCACTTGGTAGTTGGGTCTGAAGTATGAAGGATTGGCCCTGTTGTTAAACTTTTGGTTGTACCCTGTGTACTGTTGAAATCATGCACTCCCGCGAAAAAGCTGTCTAGGCGTGAGGCCGTCGAAAATCCCGGGCTTGGTCGACTGAGACTCCTTACTGTAAGGGAAGTATCTTCTCTTCTTTGCGGCTGCTCTTGAAATAGCGGCACGAAGTTTAGATGCGTCCTCAGGATTATCAGCCAAATCAGAGTCAGTGTACTCTTTAACAGTGTCCCAGCCATGTTTATCGGCTATGCGCAAAATTTTATTTCTCTGGTGTAAAGCTTCTTTTTCTTTGTTAATGATTACAAATATTTCACCAATGTCGTTTATAGACAACTTTTTCTCAATCAAATCAAGAGCTCGGAGCCTTTCTTCATTGAATTTGAATTGTATTTTGTTACCTTCACTCAGTAAATCACAGGAATCAGCACTTTTATACTGAAACTTTTCTTGTATTTCTGATACAATGGCGACTCTTTGTTTCTCTAATGCGGTTTCAATACGCCGGTTGAAAAGTCTAACTGCGTCTGTGGCATCAAAATCTCTATCGTCAGAATTCCTTGGTTCTAAAGTTATCGGATTATGGACATTGTTCTGTGAATCATTTTTCTCCGAATCGCACATGTTCTTATCCTGGACTCTATAATGTATGTCCTTGAAATCTTGTAACGAACTTCGCAATGACCAAAAACACGCCTGGAACACTATTTATAGTAAGTGCCAAATCACTCGTGCATGCAAAAATTACTATGAATAGATCGGACATTTCCGTAAAACGAAAATCAAAACGTAAAGAAATTCATGTATTGGCGATCGAATTCGTCTCGGAGAAATGATCAAATGCAAGCCCGAGAGAAGTTCAAACACCTGTGGCGTAATAGGGGCAAGCGGTAAATCTAGTCTTCCCGACTCCCGATGGTCCATGATTTAATTTTGATTTTTGACGACTTCTCTTTTTCAAGGTGCTCAGAAACTAGTCAAACTTTTCAAGCACATTTTTGAGGTTTAAATGAATTCATTCTTACGTATATAAAAACTTTCACAAATATGTGTATTTATTACTGAACCAGAAGTATCACCTGCCAAAAAGCAATAAATCTAGAACTCTGTTATAAATTTGAAAACCAAAAATGGATACCGAATCGTGATTAAAAACAATAAAATTTGAAAATGAAGTAAATTAAAAAAAAAATAAAGGAAAACCTCATTTACATGCCAGATAATTTGTATGCACAAAAACACACACATATTTTCTTTCTTTTCCCTCGTACATGTACTAATAGAACTCTTTGGCACATCATGTTCACAGCCAGGCTCTACGACGTTGACATGGCAAGGCCGTAAGGCAAGGCCATCAGGCATTCCTAGTCCCAGACAGGGCGAGGGTAATGCCTGATGGCCAGTGATGGGGGTTTCCAGATGGAGGGGGGGGGGGTCCTGAAACCTTAGTATAAGAAAATAAATATTTTATCGTAGAACATGTAGAAAGTGTTTTAAGTTTTGAATTGTCGACCGCATGACACAGTGGTTAGAGCGTATGCTTTAGAGTCGCAGACCAAGGAGTTGATCCTTACATCGCGGGTTCAAATCCAACTGCGGGATGTAGAGAGAGTTCCTTCGGATGAGAAGTAAAAACCGAGGTCCTTAGTCACAGAAAGTGATGGCACAGAAGAAAGATCTCTCACTGTTCAATCATCTGCAGTGAGTCTGCAATTCCAGTAAAATTAAAAATTGCAGCCCTCCACCGTCAAGTAGTGGTGTCTCAATATGAATGAGAAATTCTTAGAAGGGATTCAACTTACTACATAAACATTTTGAATTATATATTTTACATACGTTCTAAATAAAAATGAGGCACCTAGTGAGATGAACGATTTGCAGAAATTGAAACAAAAGTTGAAAATTTTAATTAAGCACGTAGACACACATAATTCATAAGTTCAATGTAAAACTTTTTTCACTTTTCAGAAAACTCTAAAAAATTTAGTGAGGAATTTGCCTCACTTGCCTCAATGGTAGTTACGGCCTTGCATGGTTCTACTTTGGAGCCCCCCTTTGTATTTTTTAATTTGATTGTACTTTTGTAACTCAATTACTGTAAAAGCACAAAGAGCTTTTTTGTCAATAGCTTCGATTTAGCAGCAGTTTACTATACAGAATTATTTGTTTTATTTGACGGAGTGACAGAGTACCTCTTCATTTTCACTGTATCAGGTGATTAGGAAATTAATCTAACATTGCTTCAATAAAGCTTTTAATGATAAGTGATTATCGTCTCGATTGACATGTTAAAAAAATATGATTGAAATTCTTATGGCAACTGACTTTAAAAGTCATTTTCATGTTATGGATTTAATGAAAATTAATATGTTCATATTTTTTTAACACCGCCAATTATCCTCCCAAAAAATATCAATATAATGATCTATAATATACGAAACCTCACGTCACCGCTCATCGCTATGTATCGATAATTAATGAGCATAACTTTAAATTAAATTAAAATAATATGTAAAAGTTTTTGTGCATACAAATTATCTAGTATGTAAATGAGATTTTCCTTTGATTTTTAAAATAAATAAATAAATAAATAAATAAATAAATATATATATATATATATATATATATATATATATATATATATATATATATATATATATATATATATATATATATATATATATACTTCATTTTGTTGTTTTAATCGAGATTTTACGAAAACACCGGTGTCCGTTTTTGGTTTTAACATTTATAACAGAGTACTAGATTAACCGCTTTTTGGCTGGTGATTGTCATACCGCTGATTCAGTAGTAAATACGCATGTCTCTTAAAGTTTTCATGCATTAATGAATTTTAAACCTAGAAAATGTTATGAAAAATTTGAATAAATTCTGTACAACAATAAAAGGAAATCGCTAAAAATCCTAAATCCGGGACCGTCGGGAGTTGGGAAGACTAGATTTCCCGCCAGCCCTTAAATTTGCCACTGCTGTTTGATCTTCTCTCGGTTTTGCATTTGACCATTTTTCGTTCACGAATTCGATCGCCAATATAGTAGTAATTCCATAACTGCTCAATTGTTCATCGCTCAAGCTTAAAACATTTTCAACATCTCTTCTCTCTTCTACAAATCTATCGATGACCTGCGGACCCATCATTAGTTCTTCGAGGTCAGGATGCTCTTCAATGTGATCACCTTTTCACAGTTTTGCGCCATTTTTTCCCTAAAACTAAGAGTACTACTTAACGGTATCCCGATCCCGATGTTATACCTATTTAAAAATTATATCCATATAATGTTGAAGTATCATCATATAAAGACAAAGTAGTAGCATATAATGATAAAGTAGTATCATATAATGACAAAGTTGTAGCATATAATGACAAAGTAGTAGCATATAATGACAAAGTAGTAGTATATAATGACAAAATACCATCATATAATGTCAAAATACAATCATATAATGAAAAGTAGTACCATATAATGACAAAATACCATCATATAGTGTCAAAATACAATCATATAATGCAAAGTAGTAGCATATTATGACAAAATACCATCATTTAATGACAAAATACCATCATATAATGACAAAGTACCATCATATAATGACAAAATACCATCATATATTGACAAAATACCATCATATAATGACAAAATACCATCGTATAATGACAAAATACCATCATATAATGACAAAGTTCCATCGTATAATGACAAAATACCATCATATATTGACAAAATACCATCATATAATGTCAAAATACCAGCATATAATGAAAATTCTCCACATAAGGCAGCGTCGGCGTTCCATATTAAAAGTAGATTTTAATTTAAGCGGCTTTGGCGCGGGCAAAGATGAATTAAATGATGATTTCCGCTAAAGCAATCAGTTGTAGTATAGTTCACTATATTTTTCGCGACACCTTATTTTCGCAAGATGGTCATTTGGTATTTATGAGCGAGAGATAATTGTCACTAACTTTTCTTGTTCTTCTATATAATCATTAGTTATACAAATATTAACTTAAATTTTGTGAGCAGACAGGCTTGCGTTTGTTTTTATATTGAATTTATTGTTATAACCCCCAGCCCCCTGCGAACAAAATTTAAAGGGTTTTGTTGGCATCAGGTTATCCGTCTGTTTGTCTAGCTGTCTGTATGTATACATGTACGAGATTTTGTCCGGACCGTTCCTCGGAAAGTATTGGAAAGATTTGTCTAATCTCTTCTGACATGACCCCCTAGGGGATGTTAATAGATGTTAGTGTAGCGAATCTAACATCTTATTTTAATTAGATTGTTGGTAGAGGTGATAATAAATTTTGCATCTTTACGAGACCTGACATCGATACACGCACGTATTATAACTATAGACCCTGAGATGTACACCTACCCCAAAAAAGCCTGTGACTTTCGTGCGCTTTCCGTTTCGTGCAAACAGTGTAGCGTTTCGTGTAAACCGTGCAGCGTTTCGTGTAAGCTCCAAAGCGTTTTATGCAAACCGTGTAGCAAGCGTGCTAGAAGCGTGTGAGAGATGTGCGAATTTCGTAAGAACCGTGTGAGAAACGTGTGACTTTCGTGTATTAATCATGTAAGATTCATTTGGAAGTCATTTTATTTTCAATATGGCTATCGATGGGTCAGGATGTCAAATTGTATTAGTACTGTATTACTGAATTTGTTATACTTGTGATATTATAGAAGTAACCCCCCCCCCAAATAAAAAAAAATGGAACGACAAAATGAAATTACACAGTAATGTATAATAAATATTTGTTTGATTTCTTTTCCTTCTAAAAAAATGTGTTCAAATTAATCAACTATGTACAAGAATTTTAAGGGCATTGAATTCAATATACTATTAATGCGATCATGGCTTCTTATATATTTTTTTCTCAAATAAAGGTAGAAATACCTTTATTATTTTTTTTCTAACTTAAAGCAAAAATATATCAGGACTCCGCTCTTGTCTTTACATTTAAAGTACGTGAAAGATAGTTTTGAAACGATGTGTCATTTAATACCTTTTAATACATAAAATCTGTTGCTCATTATTATTAAATAAATGGATTATAATTTTAATTCACCTGCACTGACGTACACATATAGAAACTGGGGGGGGGGGTTAATTAAATTACGAATGCAATCTTTTATTTATTGTTGTAATTTTCAATCTGATGTTAGTTTAAATAAATGCTTAATTTTCCATTCTTTTTTAAACCCGTAAAAATATATTGGAATCTTCTTTCCGCCTTTCAACTGTGGTCAAGGTCATTTACAACAGCGATCACGGGCGCTGAGTGCATGGAAATGAAAACCTGTTTTGCTATATGTACATGTTGAGTTCACGGCTTAATGACACCTGAAAATTACGACTGGGTTTTATATTTTTGACATAAAATGGTTCTTTAAATATCTAATAGGTACAACTTATATGATTGCGCCCATGGGGAAAGGGCCCTTATGGCAATTTTTATACTTTTTGAGTTTTTCACGGATTTTGATAGAGTAAGGTTAGATGTTGTCAAATATGAAATTTTATGGTCCTACGTCTACTCTAAGTAGGTTTTTTTATTAATTTTTATGTAAGATACTTTGATAGGTTCATAATGACGTCATGTTTTTCAACAACGTCAAACGTTTTCAAAGTGAACGTAAAATGATTTTCTTCTGCAAATTCACTACGGTAATTAATAGTTGTATTATATTTAATATTTACCCGTGCACATTGTTTTTATCTCATTTGTCTCTTTTAATTATTAATAATTATTTAATAGTTATATACATTGTATATATTTTATGGAGATTCATCAATGGTGTAATGGTGTATAGAATTATGAGTTAGTGCTTGTTTTACATTTCACTTTTCTCTGACAGGAGGAGACCTGAGCAGCGGGCGACATTCATTCATTTCTTTAAGCAATTATTTTCTCAAACCGAATATATACTACATGCCATCTTCGCTAGCCAAGGGATTCTGATACACTACTCTCCTCATAAACCCTTGGCATACGGTGAAGTCAAAAGACGGGATTGCTTTCGTCACGTGATCTCGAATCTACCAGGTACGCAGAGATTGCGTCATCGACAGAAATAAAGACACGTGTTAAAAAAAATTAAATCAAAGTTTTTTCAAAAATAATTAAGAAGCAATAATTGAGTTACGTTTATTCATTATGTATAGAACAAATCTGAAGCTTCAATATAGATTCTTAATCACATATTTAGAAGATATTGGATAACGTCATGGCTATTCATAGAATTGAATGTTATCTTACGGATCGTTGTTTACCAGATTAAAGAGTGAAGATGTATCCCGAACGCAAATATCGTCATTTACAAAAAACAATTGCTGATTGGTTGACCTGAGTGTACTGAAATCCAATCAGAACTCTGGAAAAAAATCCCTATTTCTATGAACACCGTAGGCCAAAGGTTTATAAGGAGAGTAGCGTATCAGAAACCATTGGCTAGCGAAGATGACTACATGCAAGAGTCATTTGATAAGCCTGCAGAATTCATTAGAAAATTATTCTAGTTTAAACATTGCTCTCGATAGGTCAATATGTAATTTTTTTGCGTGAATTCAGCATAAAACGATATATCTCAAGTTACCATACATGTGAAAATTAATTTTCAAACAATTATATCTGGAACAACAATACGCTACCTAAATGCTACTGCGAACTGAAAAAATATTTGATCGTTCTTTTTTCTAAATTTTAGATAAAGACAGAAAAAAAACTGTAAAGTGTTATATCATGTTATTTCGATATACGAGGGGTGTTAGAAAAGTTCGCGGACAAGTTCTGTTGTGAGCGCGCTAGTTCCACGAAACCGGTCAAACTTTCCAGATAAAATCTTCACTTTTTTTCCAATAAATATACAAGAATTTGGTGCTCTCCGGTGATTATTGAAAAATGTACAGCTTTTTTATTTTGATAAAACTTGCTTCACGGAGCATGCTACATTTTGGTACTTTACATCACAAAGACTCTTTATCAAAATTAAAAATTGCACAATTGTAGTGCAAAGAGATTTTTGGTATTTTACCTGCCGCTAAAGTATTCATGAAACGTCACTGGGAGAAATTTTGAACTAAATTGGAGGGTATATGACTGTTTTATAGCCGTTTATTAATGATTAACGCGTAAAAACACAGCCAACTAGTGCTAATTGTAACGGGAACCGTTACAGATGTTCCCCAAACGCTCCCCAACTCCCTTTTAGTGCCATATTCCCTGTAATATACTATATAGGAAAGCATTCAGTCCAAAAGTATTAAAAATCACTCATTCAAGTGTATTTCTTATTTCATTCGTTCCAAATGCATGCACGTGCGTGCACGTGCATGATGACCATACCTTCTTGTAGGAGTCCCTTATATTTATCTAAGTTCTAAATTCCATCCTGTTTGGTTGAAAAACAAGGGAGTTAAAGCCATTTCAAGTTTCAGCCAATCAGATTGCAGCACACGTGCATGCGCGTGATTTCATGATTTTTTTCTATATCGCATTGTAGAATATCCTAATGAATGACTATGTTTTAAATTTCAAAGCATTTCGTCAAAAAACAAAGGAGATATAGTCACTTAAAGTTTCAGCCAATCAGATAGCAGCACACGTGCATGCACGTGATTTCATGAAATTCTTTCTATATTATATTGTAGGATATCCTAATTCATGGCTATGTTTTAAATTTCAAAGCATTTCGTCAAAAAACAGAGAAGATACTGAGATTTTTGTTTCAGCCAATCAGAGCGAAGCGCACGTGCATGCGCGTGAGTTCGTGCTTATTTGACAGTGTCACATTATCTACACTATTAATATATCTTTATATAATGAGTTTCAAATCATTTCATTAAAAAATTTAAAAGTTATAGCTATATTAAGTATATCAGTCATTTCACGTGTTGCACGCGCACGCACGTGCAGGCGTATGCGCGCAAAATGACCTTCGTTCCGCACACCTACACTACACACCCATTAACCCTAAAAAGGTTTTAGGTCAGTTGGGTGAACAGTTTCTGAGAACACTCGCGGACAAAAAAGTACCGGAGAACAAATAAGAAAAAAAATAATAATAATAATAATAATAAGAAACAGAGTAAAAACAATATGTTCCCAAACTCCGTTTGGGGAACATAAAAATCGGAACGTCATTGAGCGTCATGGAGCACTGCACTACGTATAAATTATGTATGCAGACCAAAAAATGTCTAAAAAGAGATTAAAATGTTCAAGATGCTGCCGGGAATTTGCTACACCTACAAAGGACAAGTTTTCAAGTGGTTGAAGCTTCAAAAGAATGGAAGGATTAACATTTTGAATGATTAACTCCATCGATACTTCAATACCCCCACATTGCATGGACGTTGTGTTGCGCCTATATGGTTTTGTATAGTTTCCATACCTGTTCAATTAACTGCAATGACGTTTTTAAGATCTAAATAATATCCAGATCAGTAAAAAAGACATTATAGAAGAAAAGTATCATGTCTTGATATAAATATTCAATTTAAAAGTAGAAAAAAGATCAGAAAAATCTGGAGAAATGAAAGATTTATAGAACGGCGACAAAGCTTAACGGGTTGAATCTAGTTGTCACGTCGCCTTACGTTAAGTGATTGCTCCGTGATTCCCATGATCTCATAGTAAAAATCTAAAGTAAAGTTTCAAGATTTTATTATATGGACCTGATTTTTTACATACCAATAAACAAAATGTAGGAATTTATTCAGACATAGGTCATACTTCACAGTGCACAACAAATTTTCCGTAATTCAATGTGTCCGCGAACTTTTCTAACGACCCTCGTACAATCGACACTGAATACAAAGGAAATTCGGTTGATTCACTGCATCTTAAGGTTATCTGTCTGCATAGGGTCAAAAATGACACTGCTGTTTGAATAATATAAAGGATACACGAGATATTTTTCAGTCTAGCAGTAAAAATATTTTAATATTTACCAATCAAAAAGGTGGAAATTTTATAAGCAAATGAATGAATTTTAATACGCACACATTTACACAATAGATAGACCCAGGATAAATATTGGTAGGATTATGTGTGTGTTGGTGAGAGGGGGGGGGGGGTAAAAATCTAAATGGCAGAAACGTACAATTCTTGTGAACACGAGTTTAAAAAAATACATGTCTTTTTTACTTCCAAAGTTTTAGGTACACAGTGGGAGTCTCTCCTACACCCAGTACCATTAACCATACAATTGTAAATTCACTTTTTATTTAGGTTTGAAATAATACTGCATATTACCGGGTATTCTTCATTTTATATTTGTATCTTTAATTCTGAGCATTGCCATATTTAAAATCAAACAGCGATCATGAGCACTGCGAACCTGGAACCGAATTGCTATGAATTCAGTCTAGCTTATCATGCATAAAATGACATCCTAGATTAACAAAATCTTGGGGTTTATTTTGTTATTGGATGGTCTTAGAAGCATATCAATAGAATTAAATTAAAGGAACCATTTACATAATTTTTTAACTATATTCCACACTGGTAAGAGCAATGAAAATATAAGTCCAGTGATGAAATGAGTTTTTAGCATGATAAGTGATCTGTTCAGAAACATTCAATGCTGATCGAGCTGTTGTGAAAGACAAAGTTCTTCATGGCTTCATGGAATAATTTGCAGATAATGCTTAAAACATTTGAACTCTTTATAAAAAACAACAACACGTAATTACCTAAAAGTTACCTGTATAATAAAATTGGAGATCTTGAACATGTAGTTTGAATAAAATAAAAGATTTTTTCTTTCATGTTACAGTATTTACTTTGTTTGTTTTGAAAACTCATCTTTTTCAACAGAGTTCCACATTTCTCAATATAAGATAAATAGATTCAATACAAATATTTTTTATCTACCCCCCCCTCTCTCTCTCTCTCTCTCTCTCTCTCTCATCAGATTTACTTGACCAGCTCTATCTAAGTTAGAACATTTAGAACATTTTTTTTTCATTTGGATGTTTTTGCTTGTTTTAATTCTCTAAATTGAAGTGTCTTTGTGCAACAAGAAAATAATTAAAACAAAACAACATTTTAAAAGTTTAATTTATTTAACCATGATTCATGATACGGTAGATACTATACATGTATATTTAAAAAAAAATGAAATCCGTTATTAAATTATTTCATGCAAAAAAAGCTATGGATGAGAGATTTTAAAAAATATATTTAAAGTACGTTTGTTCAATGATACAGTGTACTTGTTCCCAAAGTACAACAATATTTTTTATTTAAAAAATCATAATTATGCTGACAATTAAAGTTGTTTATATCTCTTTTATAATCCGGGAGCAAATTCATGCGAATGAAAGTCCCTCTCTGGTACCCCTGTTACATCGATTGTTGACATCAGAGTTATCTCTCTTATTTTTTATTTATAGAAAATACAATCTTACACATTTTTGTTAAATTTGTAAAAACGTAGAAGATGTATGTTTAGTTTCAACATTAGTACAAACAATTTAACAAAAGATTAAGCAGTATGCACCGATGGATCAATGTTCTGTCGCTGTCAGGATCAATGTTTACATGTGATCGACGCGATCGCGAGAGTGGTGGAGCGGATCTCAAAAAAGGAAGACAATTTTCCTTTGCAATATTTTAATACAATATACTCCTGTCTAACATGTATCCTAAATCTAGTATAAATAGGTAAATAAATTTTATCTATCTAGAGTATACAGGTTGATTATCCTATAAGAAAAGCACATTGTCGACAGCTTCTCATCTTCGGCGAAGATGACAGCCTAATTCTACACGTGTAGGAAAACTATTGGTTTTAGAGACGTATTATAGATATGTTTGTTAAGAAACCAGTTCTAAATGTTTTTATTTATATCTATTAAAATCAGTGGATTGAGAGATTCGGATATTGATTAAATTAATTTATCAATGAAAATAAATTCCACATGTTGGAAACATGCTCAATAAAAACTCTGGATGCGTCAAACGTCAAAACACGTGGTTAAAAAAAATTCTGCGTCGAAGTTCACCGTCAGTCTGCAACGTCACATCTTTACTACGTTATTTCTCTGTTTTAGCAAAAATGCCATAAGGCCCTTTTGTCATGGGTGCAATCATATATCAGCGGATTTTATTTTCCATGTCCCGTACGAAAGTTCGAGGCGGAATAGGCAGGGCTTGGGCACGGCTAAGACACGGAATCCGCACGGGTTTTGTAAAAGCCGCACGAGTTCTGCATGTCCAAGACACGGACACGGCTTCCGTGTCCGAAAGTGAGGAAACCTCACTCACAGAAACCCGTGTGGAGGCACGGAATCCGTGTACCAGGGAGACGGTTTTTAACTTAAGCGGGTTTTGTTTCAAACTATTTATTTATACCTCACGGCTTTTTACTGAGCATGCTCAATCATAACTTCCTTTATTTGAATATTAAGTTGGAGGGATTCATGCATATGGTCATGAGCTAATTCAATGTGTCTTTTTGCTCTATTTAAAGGATTTTTAACTAATAGATGTCAGTTGGGATTGTATTTATGTCAGTCTGGGATAATTTCTTCATTTTTGAACTTAATGCAGTAAGTGTAATCTAGAATAAATAAGTAATTTTTCAATTTTCATGATCTTCCTGTATTGCGATGTTGACAATAAACATGATGAAAGAATTTAGGTTTATTTGAATGACTTTAGTTGGACTTTCACTAATCATTTATAGTATGTATTTTATGTGACATCACTGTGCTAGTGAAAGTTTTATTTAAACTAAATTTTTTTCTCAGATTGTGCAAACTTAGCTACTTCCAATAGATTAAATTGCAATTGAATATTGTACATTATCATTAAAATCTTAATTAAAAACTAGCATGGATTGTAACTGATAAAGTTAATCTTTAACAGAAAGTAAACACATATAATTCATATAAGATTTTTAACTTTGGAAATTCTAAAACTAAGCATAAATGTAAAGCAACGTGAAGTTAGTTTGGTTTCAGTCACCATTTTGGCATCCACATCAGGAGATTCTCTAAAAGCCATGACCTAGATCTAAACAAATGCACAGATCCCGTGACTCCTTATATGGTATACGGCACGGCTTTTTTGACACGGGTTTCCAAAAAACCGAGTCTCCATAGATGGAAAAGGACACGGGTTTCAGACACGGGTTTACAGAATCCGTGAGTCCATATATGGAAGCTGACACGGGTTTTGTAAAACTGTGTGATCTCATTTAAATATTTCGGCCAATATCCCGTGCCGTGTCCGTGCCTCGACCACTTTTAGGCACGGCTTTCCATAGATACTTTACATAGGAGCACGGAATGCTAAAGCACGGGTTTCTGGAGACGGAATCCGTGCCTGAGCCGTGTCCAAGCCGCCCGGACTGTTTCGTACGGGGAATGTCATGTAAGAAAAGTTTAGGAGTAAATCATGAATAATTGTATAATGTTTGTTTTATAAATCACGTACTTTTTATTTCAACTAAGATATTTCAGTTTTCTTGTAAAATACCTGAATGCCGGTGTAAAGACGAATAATAACCTCCGTCGAAAAATGACAGGGGGTCATTTTTCAATGACAAAAAATGACCCCCTACCCGTAGAAAAGAATCATTTTTTGTAGAAAAAGTGTCCTTGGGTCATTATTTTATATGTTAGTCTTTTAAAAAATTGACCCCCATTGAAAAATGACCCCCTTTAAAGTGAAAAGAGATTCTTTCATTGTCAAAATTTATTTTTAATATTCCTCCTTATAGTGTTTGCTTAAAGAATGATATTCCACTTGTTTTTAGAAATCAAACCATACAACAATCAGGTTCCAATACTCTTTAATAGAAAAATTATTTTTTTCCTTCATTTCAACTTTTAGCTTGTATAAGTTTGGCAAATTCATTTGACAATGAAAGAGGAGGAAATTTTTACTACCCCCACCCACCCCCCAAAAAAATTACGTTTAATCAAAACAAACAAAAAATAAGTGAAAAGCAAAAACATAAATAGAACTCTATACCTTTCAATAATACTGAAAGAGGCTCTAGATAAAATATTGAATTGAAGTTAAGCCTTCACACAAGTTCAATCATATCATAATTTACTTCGCCATGATTAAAGCATGCTTTAAATGTTGTTGGGGGTATACTTGAAAGTATTGTGGCAGAGTAACATATGAAAATTAGTAGAATAGTAGATTTTTTAAAGCTTGTTTTTAGTCCCACCTTATAGAAAAAATGGTCGGATATTTTTTGGTTACCTTTACCATAACTTTTCATTTATTGTAGCTATGTCTTTCATATTCAATATATGTACATTCCTTGTGACAAGACTTTACTTTGGGTACGATAAAATTTGACCTTTGACCTTTACCTTGGAGTTTGTCCCATTTTGCACAAAAATGTAGAACTTACTTTGGCTATAACTTTTAAACTGTAGATACTAGTACTCTTATACTTCACAAATGTAATCCTTGTTAAATTAAACCTTTCATAAAAAACCATCAACTTTGACCCTTTGACCTTTGAGTTTGACCTACCTTTCAAACAATTATCCTTAGCCATTAATTTTGAACAAGTGGTGCTAGGGCCCTCCTATTTTGCAATTGTATTTCTTGTGAGAAGAGCCTACTGTTGTACACTCGGTACAATAGTAATGACTCCTCTATATCATACGAGGTTAGATTCACATGGATTTACCTATGTATCGAAATGTCGTCTGGTGATCAAGAAAGGCTTCGCAATAAGAGTGATTTCCTGTGACGTCACTGCCGGGTGAAGGCCGATCGACACTACACTCCTCCCCGTTTTGAAGATAGCCCCCCTATATCCCTGGGAAATAGGAACTCAGCAAAATGCAGGTCCCTATGCCATCTTAAATTCACTCTTATGGGCCATTACATTACTGAATAAAAATTGCCTACGAATTTGAACAGAATCACTTAGCCTATACAATTTAGCAATCCCCAATCAGAACTCCCTAACACTGAAAATCCCTAAAACTAAAGTTCCCTACCTGGGATATATAACTTAAAGAATGCACCCAGAAAGACACCTCACTGATAAAGTTGCGCCCAGTTCCTGGTCGCTTCTTCTATCAGCTCCCCAGTTGACCTTCCCTGCAACCCTGCAATCACATTGGCCACCTCTCCAATATATTGGGGGTGACCAAAGTGTCCACCCTGGGGGAAAGTATGGGGCATCAGATTCTAGAAGAATTCCCTCGATTCCCTAAGAACCCTTACCTGGTCTGGGTGGAAGGTGGCCGCAAGTTTGGTAAAACCAAAGTACAGCCTGGAGTACTGGCTACTCCAGGCTCTGTATTCTGACAACCCCCCGAGAAACAATGTAGGTGGATCCTTTGCAAGTGGGATACCCCAGCTTGCCGAAGGATCTTCCTACACTGGCCCCCACTTCCATCCCTAAGGTGTCCTCCTTGGCACCTCGCAAATGGAGGACCAAGCGTACATCCTCATGCGCATATTGCAGAGCCTATCTAAAAGTGGACATCTGCAGTGATCTTTCTCTAAGAGAGGCCCGTTCAAAATCTAGGCCCACCTCCCCCAGAGCCCCCACCCTTGGGTTTTTGAGCAACTTCCCCAACTGGTAGTGATAGCAGTCATTATACTGACTAGCCTGGTTGAGGTGTACTCCCACTGCCACCTTCCACGGTATATGGCCTAACTGCTCTGCTAGCTGTTGGCCACTCGGCCAATACTTAGGGTCACAGTACACAACTGTCCCCCCCCACTACTCTAACTGGGACTGTTGGAGCCGGCTCTAATGCCCTACTTAGGATTGAGGAGGCTGTTAGCTGGGAATTCCCCCAGTCTTTTACGCAATCTGTCATAGTGCTAGTGGCTGTCCACAGTTATGTACGGGTCAGGATCCGGAACCCTAGGCCGTAACCAGGGATCATTCCTAAGAATATCCCTCCCAATGCCACCTTCTGCCCTTGGAGGTGCTACCACCACTGAGGGGGACACCTCTGCTCCTAACCCCCGAGTAGGTCCCCCGGGCCATGTAGCCATAATCTGGTCCCTCTGAACTGGGCTCAGGAGACTCATAACTACAACCTGGGCCTCCCAATGGGATAATACCGCCGGGCTATTTATGGGCTGGGAACAAAACCCCTCAGGAACCTCCCACCCTGCCTCTTCACAGATTTGTCTGAGGGACTTGCTGAGAGGCTCCAAAAAGATGCTGACACCATTGGCACCAGGGCCTCTGGTGTCCTTACCCCCGTAGCTACTGATATAGCCCTCAACAAAGTAGCTCTCTGCCTCGCTAATGTAGGAGAGGTGATTTCCAAGTAGCGGAACAGCTCTGGGACATGAGCGTTCCGCTGATGGACACCGACCTCCGACGTTAACACCCCACATCCCGGGAAAGGACACTGAGTTTGGTTAGTGGGTTTAAGAAGTTCCCTAGGTACAAGATGACACTCAGCTTGATCCATAGATTGAAAAAAAAAACCTTGATACTGGAGGACCACAGGTTTGGCTCCTGGATGGAATAGTCCCCCCAGATACCGGGTAAGGGCTTGGCCTACTAAAAGGCCTACTATGACTTTCCCCTTTACCAAGCCCCTTGGACGCCTTCATCCGTTCCGCCTCTTCCCTCGTTTTTTCCTTTTCTTGAGGCTTGGCCTAAACTTTTTCTTTTTTCCCTCCCATACGGGATCTTGGAGTGAGGCTGAGGAAGGGAACTCAACGTGTGGTTCCTCTTCCCCCTGGGCACCCTCCTCCCAGGAACAACACTCTTCTGTGTCGAATATGAATTCGTCTAAAAGCTCCATTTTGGAGTCTTCCCACCTTGGGAACCCTGCTCTGAGGTGGGCGACTCCTGCGTTCCCCACGAGAACCTCATCATATTAAATGGGACCCCTCTTCTGCCAAGCTCCGTAGCTCATCTAAACCTCCCCCATACTCTAGACAGGCATTTTGATCCCCCCGTGCCCACACAAAATTCTCTGTTCCTCGCTGGACTCCCTTTTTTCTGTTGTCTTACTTCTTCCCTTCTAAAAGAGAATGAAGAATAAGATTATGACTTAGACTTTACCCTATCAAACCGTCGAGGCAATGTCTCTGACTCTCCCCTGGACTCCCTCCCATGGGAGCAAAGTGGACAGGTGCACTTGTCTATACTCTCAGCCATTTCGGGTGAAACCCCTACACCAGTCAAATCAGATATCACATTGAATCATGAAATCCCCCTATAGGGTTGTTTACATATGCAAAAAGACTCTGCCCCTCCCTTAGTCTTTGTCCTGTCATCTGTCGAAGCACCCAGATCTGAAATTTCCACCTCCCTGGACCTAGTTTTTAACCTAATGATTCTTCAGTGTGAAGAAGTTGTCATGGATTTGTTTGGAAGATCTCTTTGAAAAACATGGGTAGGGTTACCCCCTCCTGATCCCCGGGACACAATATAACCCCATTCTTTGATATGAACAACTGTTACCCCCATCCAAAGCTTTTTGGACATTTAAATAAATCAAAACCTCCTTGGATTTTTAAGTTCTTCAATGTCCCCTGAGATAAAATGGATGTGGTTTCTCCCCATTCTACTCAACCCCTTCTGTAGTATACTGTCCAGAACCCCTAGATTTGTTCCGTTGACTGCCGATATGCAATCCGAAGCCCTAAGTATTGGTTCCAGATCCTGATCTTCAACTTGCATAGAATGACCCTGATTTGCCCATATCTTGTATTTTTGAGACCCATCGTCTAATTCCATACTAAGTCTTTGCTTAATGTCAGTCTGAACAACCCGTTTCACATCATCTAATGTGAAATCCTTCAGATTACCTTGCCCCGCAAAATATCATCCACGTACAGGAACCCCCCGGGCAAGAGACTGTACCCCAACTTTTGAGCCCCATGGCGCAAGATAACAATAGAGCTTTCGACAAATAAATGCCCAACTTCTGTCCCCTTTGTTTAACTTTCTCGGCCAACTGTAATGCCCAGGTAGGGATGTCACAGTCCTGGCAAAGTTTTAATCTGTCATGATTGGCTGTAAAGGTCATTTTCTTTTCTTGTACCCTGTACAGGTATGGAGTTATCTTGTCTATTACAACCCCAGACCCCCTCCACACAGGACTTAGTTTGCGACTTTTCCCCTTGATTGTAGCAGTATCAAGTCGGTACATCAAGTCACCTACATTGTATTGACACTCCCTAACCCGCAAGTCATAATACTTTTTCATAGTCTGGTGTGAAGTCTTCAGGTTCTCGCGTGCTGATTAATGAGCCTCCCCAAAGGCATCTGCAAGGTCTCTCACATACTGATTAACTTCCTGAGTGAACACTTCAGTCGATGATTCTTTAAAAATCAAGTCAACTGGTTGGTTGACCTCCCTCCCAAGCATTAATTTATTTGGGGAATACCCCGTAATTCTGTTTACCCCACCTCTGATGATTTTTCTGTGAAATCCTGGCTTACGATTGGTTGAAGTCTGTCACGTGAAGGCGGTGGATTTCTTATACCCGGTCAGTTGTAAATCCATACCCGGTCAGTGAAATCTATACCCGGTCGATGTATTACGTCACAAACACAAACGTGACGTCATAATAGGCACAGTATAAGCTCGTTGAAGCATTTAGCAGAGAAAACCATGTATAAACTACAGATAAAACGTTTTATGTTTCATCGGTGGGGTAAATTCGTTACATAGTCTTTTAGTGACAGGGTATGGGATGATACCTGGTTGGTAAATTTACGTGACAGGTATGAAATTTACTAACCAGGTATCATCCCATACCCTGTCACTAAAAGACTATGTAACTAATATTACACATGCCCGAATAGCTCCCCCGAGTTGTGGTAAGTAAATATCCCAGGATTTCTGATTTCACGAAACACCTAACAGCTGCAATTAAAGTACGATTAAATCGCTCTATTTGACCATTGGATGAGGGTCTATAGGGAGTTGTTCTAGCTTTATGAATATGCAGGAGGCTAGAGAGTTCCCTAAACAAAGCACTTTCAAAGTTTCGCCCTTGATCTGAGTACACCTGGAATAGGTACCCAAACCGAAAGAAAAACTCATTGACTGCTGCTTGTGCTGTATCTTCGGCTCTTTGTGAGGGCAAGGGAATGCATTCCACCCACTTGGTGAACTGGTCAACCATCATTAATATATGTTCATTTCCCCTATCTGTTCTGGGGAGTAGTCCCACAAAATCTAAGTGAACCCTTTCCATTGGGGCCCCTGCTTGGTAATGGCTCAAAGGATGCCTAGCATGTCTGTTGGGTTTCTTCTGCTGATTATATTGACTGCATCCTAATATGTATTTTTCAACGTCAGCCCCTAAGCCCTTCCAGTAATATTTCTCTTATAGTAAACCCTTTGTGCGTTGGACCCCCTGATGCCCAGCAGCTGGAACGTCATGAGATAGCTCTAAAATTTCCCTACGGCAGGATTCAGGCACCACCAACCTTCTTGGGTACTTGTCATTTTTCTCCCTAACCAAAGTGCCCTTTGAGTCTAATGAAAAGGTCTCCCTATTAACCCAATAGAATTTTGCTTCTGGGTTGCCTAAAAACAATGTCCAATCACTAGGTTCTTCTCTCGTTTTTAACCACTGCATCAAAAAACAAGATTTTTGTCTTGCTCCTGCTTTTCTCTTAACTGTTCCCGAGTGTAGCCCCCTAAGCTATTACCTGTATTGCTTGGTTCACTTACAACCATAACTGTCTTCTTCTCTCCATTATCCCTAATTAGGGTTGCCCTATCACTAGTTCTAACAATTGCTAAGTGTGAGACGCGCATGCAATTTTCAAGATCACTTGTACTTACACTCGCCACTTCAGGTTTTTTAGCTAAGGGTACAACGTCATCTACATCCCTAACAAAGTCCCCCCATTTCTCATAGGCTCTATCGCAATAGGCACATCCCCCATACGGTAGGTTCTTAAGGTTCATCCCTAACTTAAAATCAGGACACATGGGATCCCCCGTTAGGCGCGATAGAGCATCAGCGTTTGCATGTTTAATCCCCGCTCTTTATCGTACCTCCATTTCAAACTGACTGAGCTCCTCTATCCACCTAGCAAGTTGACCTTGTGGATCTTTGAACCTTAATAACCAAGTCAGACTATTATGGTCAGTGCGTATAACAAACTTTCTACCAAGTAAATAGTGCCTGAATTGTCGTGTAAACCGAATGATCGCCAATAGTTCTCGCCTGGTGGTACAGTATCGCCTCTGTTCAGGGGATGAAGTGTAACTTGCATAACAAATGACCCTTTCTTGCTCATCTTGTACTTGAATTAACTCGGCGCCTATGGCATGAGCAGATGCGTCAGTGTCAAGAATGAAGAGATTATGGGCATTGGGTATGGCTAACACAGGGGCAGTTGTTAGGGCTGTAATTAAGTCATTGAATGCCCCTTACTGCTCTTCTTCCCATCTAAAAACACTTTTCCCCGTAACCTCTTGTAGTGGACCCGCTCGGTGGGCAAATTCTTTGATAAAAGAACGAAGGTAATTAACAAAACCTAAGATCCGCTCCACATCTTTTGAGCAGGTTGGGACCGGTCACTTGAGCACATCTCTAAGGTACCCAGGATTGATCCTCATACCCTCTGGCCCTATAACCCTACCCAGAAATTCTACCTCCTGTTTGAATAACTCACACTTTTTGGGCTTTGACTTGAGACCGTACTCTCTGAATCTCATAAAAACGGCCTTAAGATTTTCAAGATGATCCCCAATTGTTTTCCCCAGCACAAAAATGTCATCCAGGAAAGTTAATACCACTTTCCAGGTCAATCCCCTGAGAACTAGATTAATGACGCTTGCATAAGTCGCAGGGGAGTTACATAGCCCAAATGCCATGCGTGCAAACTCGAACAACCCGTATTTAGTAATGAAAGCAGTTTTACTCCTAATCTAATTTAGAGTACCAGATATTCCCAGCTAGTGTATCTAGACATTCCTCAACTAAGGGCTAAGGGCAAAGGGAATACATCTTTGACTGATCTGCTATTGAGCATACGGTAATCGATGCACCACCTGACCCCACCATCCCGCTTACGTACCAGAACTGGGGCTGAGGCCCATTCCGAAACTGATGGTTTAATGACACCTGCTTCTTACATTTTTTGTAAATGTGCCTCTTCCTCTTTCTCAAAACCTACAGGGGTGCGACGCATTCACCGTTTTATTGGTTTGCTATCCCCCGTGTCGAATTCATCCCTAGCAAAAATATCCTGAAATTCTATCAGTAGCCTTTTTAGCCTATTTACCTCCTCCCCCTGTTATGATTTGCTAGAGCGATCAAAAAGATCCCTGAGGTGTGGTGGTATGTCCCCTAAAATATCCCCATATTGAGCATTGGGTGTGCCCTCTACTTCAGTTGTTACTCACCTGTACACCCCCACTGCTTGGGTCAATACTTGCCCTGGTTTTATTACAATTTCCTTGTCAGACACATTTATGAGGCATACGAGAAGACTTGCGTTAGGCTTGTGCAATGTGCACAATATGAGCAATTCTTTCCAAATGCCAGGTACAACAATAAATTGCTCATCAACCCTTTAATCCAGATGGTCCTGTGCCCTAACAACAGAATTAGGGGGGGGGGCACCGTTCCATTAGTAACAGAGACATTGGTTACTTGCGGGCCCCCACTTGTATTCCCCATTGTCATGTGCATCTGTTCATCTTTTACTTTCAAATATCCCTGGGACATGCTAATATCTATGCAATTCCCCTTAAGGAAGTCAAACCCCAGTAACATGTCATCTTAATGCTAACTGGCCCTATGATAAAACCATTCATTTGCATATCTTTGCCTGCAGTATTCATTACAGTTTCACTAATAATGGGTGGTTGTTTTTCTAACCCCTGGTACAATTCTTCTGAGATAAGAGTAACCTCCGCTGCTGTATCTACTATTGCCAATACTTCCTTCCCCTGTACCTCAATAGGTACTCTATACATATTCCCACCATTCAGTCTACCTATTGTAACAAAACTGGAATCCCCAGTACAGGAAGTACTTTCCCGTTCGGTGTCTACCCTAGGATCTGTTTTCCCCTTTGCCACATCCTGATTTTCTGTCAAGTTTGATTCGCTCTTCCCAGACCCTTCATCAATTGCCTTACCATCAAATTCAGATTCATCTCCTACTGTTAAACTATCCTCTGAATCAAGGTCATTATCTTGAAACCCTGAATTGTCGAAGCTCTGATAGGGTGTCCCCATTTCATCTTGACCTTCTTCAGTTCTATTTCCCTCAACTCCATTTGCCATTCCTACCATGGAGATATCTGGTGTATTTGAATGGGTCCCCCCCTGGGCAAGGCTTGGGTGACTTGAATCCCCTTGTCCAGATCCCTTTTGATTTACTTGTGGAGCTGTGACCACTCCTAGGTCCTCTTCGGGTTCTGTACTCTCAAGTTCAAGGGCCCAGTCTGTTAATGGTTCCCATGGTTCCTCTGACCAAGAACAAGTGAGGCCCTTATTATCTACTGGGGACAACTCTTGGCCTCCAAAGCCGCCCCATTCAAGTTTAACGGATTCCCAGTCCCCTTACTTCCCCCTGTTTGAGGTTGTTCTGCAAATATTACCTTTCTGTCGACAATGAATTTGTTTGTTTTGGGCATTCCTTTTTAAAATGACCTACCTCACCACACCCAAAGCAAGGACAACTGGCCCTGATAATGTCCTAATACTGTCTCTCCCCCTGCTAGCTTACCCATATTTGCCATTAGCCTACTCATTTGGGAGGTTATTTGTTAAATTTTAGTGACACATTTGTCAAATTTAGAATCCAATTTCCTATCAAGAGCCCCTATTTTATCCTCAAAACTACATAGTTTTGATTGTAATTGGTTGGGGACCCTACCCTGTGCCGATGGAGAGACATTCATCCTACCTGGGCTACTACCCCTTTCACTAAAGGTACCCTTTGTCCCAACAAGCTTTACATCTTTTCGGTCGCCCCTCGCATATATGGCCTGATGATTATGCTGATACCACCTTATCTTGTCAACCGCATCTTCCATTGTCTGAGGCCTAACATTTGAGGCATAGCTACCCGCTTCTTTGTCTGCTGCCCTCTGACATAAGCGCAGAATAGCTTGTTGGTACATATGCTCATCGGGTAAATCCCTAATGCTTTGGTTGCTAGTGAGAGCACCCTATCCGCCCATTCTTCCAGAGACTCCTCCAGTGCTTGCCTAGCATTCTGAAATTGCACCTGTGCAGTCTCTGGGAGCTCCTTAAACCCAAAACGTTTCTCAAATTTCCGCACAAGATCCCCATTCTCTACATTCCTATTGCGCTCGACTATAAGGGCATAATATTCGCTTGCCTTCCCCTCTAAACACCAACAGAGCTGATCTCTACACTCGTGTGCGGACCAATCACTGACCTCCGCAAAACGCGAGAATTTAGCATAGAACGCCTGCCAATTAGATTTCCCATCATATTTCAGTGTTTTAGGAAGGGATGTTACTTTACTTGACCTATCAGGCAGCTTGCTTTCACTTCTTTCCCAGAATTCTTGAATTCCCCTACCCTCGGGTTGCCCCCCCCCATCTACAACCCTCAGGGTGCAATACCCCATATCAACTGTTCTACCATCTCTATGGTCTCCATGTTGGGGCCCATAGCGCTGAGTAGAGGGGGTGTAATATGGAGTCCTGTTATTTTCCCTAAACACAAGTGACTTTCTCTTACTTTGTTCTTGCCCATCCCCTGCCCGAGTTCCTCGCTGACCTACAACTGAAATGCTATCCCTAGTCCTTGAGCGCACCCTCTCTTCCGGCAAGGGCCTAGATTGACCTAGCATTGTTGGGCGGTTCTTTGGGCCATAATATGTTCCAGGGTCCCTATGTGGATGGTATCGAGATAATGGTGTAGGTCGATATTCATCTTTAACAACATATTCCTTAACGGGGGTCCCTTCGTCTAAGAATGCTGAGTTAAACTCCTCCCCATATGAATCTGGGTCATAATCCTGCACCCCTCTGTATGTTGTAGGCGATGGAGATCTAGACCACAGAGTTTCATCCTTGTAGCTAACCCCTACTGACCCCATACCCCTTGCATATGACTTGGTATGCTGTTCAACCCCCCCCCCTTCCCCTAGAGGCAAACAAATCATCTTTTCACTCTTTCATAATGCTCTTGATCAACCCTGCTCCCCTCCCCCTTATCAATATAATTTGTCATCCATGGTCTCATCAGACATAGGAGCAAAGTCAATAGAATCTAGCAATGATCTAGTGATTCTGAGGTAAGGGATAGTTGTCAAATCATCCTCAACAATAAACCCCTTTGTGGTCAAAATTTCCCATATTCTATCTGCTACTCTCCTACCCACACAAGGCAGAGTAAATAAATCCTGGTATCCACACTGATTTATTAGCAACTTCATAATTTCCTATCAGTACTTGTAATTCTTTGATTGTTGTAAACACTGAATATCACTACTTTGAGTTATTTCCCTTTTCTACTTTGTTTTAACCGGTACCAAGTTGTTACTGGCACTCCGTAAAGTTCTACTTTGTATGTCAATCTACAACTAATTAAAATAAACAAACCCCACCAAAACAACCTTTATCCCCGTTTAGCAAGTTTTGTTTATTTTACCCATACCAAACCAATTTTTATTCCCGTACGGTGATATAAAATTATAACACACACCGAGCTGCAAATTTAAATAAAAAATCGTCGCCAAACCAACTTTTAACCCCCTTCAGCAATGGGAAAATACAAATTCAAAAACACAGATATGTAAACTTGAATGGCCAAACTCCGAGGATCAGTTCCACATAAAAAAAGAAAAAATAAAATAAACCCTCACCCTATAGAAAAGAAACTATTGTAAAGCCAACTTTGTCTCCCCGTTTAACAATAATCCCAACCCTATAAAACCCTGAGCTCCTTATGCAAAAAATTCGCCACCAGCACGTGAACTCGCTTCAAATTCTAAAAATACGAGAAAATATCATTCCCCAAGTGATACGATTTGTTCGCAGCGCCAATGTTGTACACTCGGTACCATAGTAATGACTCCTATATACCACACGAGGTTAGATTCACATGGATTTACCTATGTATCGAAATGTCGTCTGGTGATCAAGAAAGGCTTCGCAATAAGAGTGATTTCCGGTGACGTCACTGCCGGGTGTAGGCCAAACCCGATCGACACTACACTACTTTTTGTACCATTATATTTAAATTGCCTTTAAGAAAAGTTTAATCTTCGCTATATTGCCACACAGGGGCATAGCTGTTTTACATACACATTTTTATATATAAAAGGAGTTGAAGATAACAGATGGATACCCCAAAGCGTAACAGCCGGACAGACTTCCCAATCACTATACCGTATAACTGTTTTTTTCGCGGTGATCTATTTTTCGCTTCTCTCGCGATCATCTTTAATTCGCAAAATATAAAACACGCAGAAATTACTTCAGCTATAATGTGACATAAAAACATTACAATTTGAAACAAATAAAAATCTGCAATCGTAAAAAATAACTTACGCAAAATAAAAACTGCATTATTCTACCCCTTTTTCGCAAAATTTCAAACACGCGAAAAAAACCGGATATACGATATACCCTCCCGCTTTTCAAGCGGAGGATGAAAAATATATGATACTGCTGATTTTTTCTGTCAGTACGATGATTCCCACAATCGAAAAACAATGTTTACCTTACCCTTTAGGTAAATTAAATTTTTACTCCTTTAGATTCTGAATCATCGCATTGACCTTAAAATATAGCTTTAATCGTATGTTATGAGATCAACATATCATCAATTTATTCCAAATAAGCTCAGATGAGCATTTTGGCCAATATGCTTGTTTATCTATTTTTTTTTGTCCCCTAAAAATTTCAGTTTTAATCAACAGGGATTCATTTTTCTACGGGGGACATTTTTCTTCACGTGGGTTCTGCAAATTTTTAGGGTAGTGACACTTTTTCTACTGGCAAAAGGGTCATTTTTCTACGTCGAATAAAGACCGGGGGTAATTTTTCGCCGTAGAATATTAACCGGGGGTCATTTTTCGCTGTCGAAAAATGACCCCCGGTCATTATTCGATGGGGGTCATTATTCGTCTTTACACCGGTGTAAACATTGATCTACATTGTATGTACAATGTATAGTCAAATGCCGCGCGACTATTAAGGTAGGTCGCGGGTTTGCTTTCGTCATCAATTTTGGTACACAATTTCGACGATTCGAGCGGCTGTTTTGTGCACATTTGATTATGACGTTATTTACGTCACAAAGACAACGTAGCGTTGTTTCCCGCTTAATTCTCTGCAAATGACTAAGTCTGTACGAATCAAGTAGATTAATACAAAGTGCATGCTATTGTACGTAAACTTCGTACATGCTTTATAATTATATTTCAGTCTGAACTTTCATGTGATTACTAGTATATGTAATGCCCTAGGAAAAATTAGATACAATACTGAATGAAAGGAATAATTTATCATGTAAGTACTAGTATTACTAAACTGCTAAAAGTCAATTAGAATAAGTCAGCGTGAAAGTTATGGTTGCAGAAAGAGTTATCATAAATAAAATTGTTTAGCGGATAACTTGAGGGGTTGTATAAATTTGCGCACGTTATTTGCAACTTGGGGAAACATGCGTATAGTATCATGACTGCTAATCAAAGCTGGGGCGAAAATATACGTATAATTTTCAGGATGGAATCAATCTTCAACACTAAAAACGCATTAAATTTAATACATGCATTTTCCTCTTTTTTTCTTATCATCATCATCATTATTATTAAGTATTATTTGGTTATTATGTATCTAAATCTCATCTAGTCGCCTTGTTTTACTGGCTAATAAATTGTGAAATGCTTTCAAAATCCAAATTTATACAAACACCTGAACTGTAAGACCTATATGACACTGTAAACAATTTACAAGTATTTTTTCTATTATTAAAAGTTTTAAACAAAAGCTCTAGTCTAAGTGTAAAAGCTCAATTCAAGTATATGTATTATACATTTTGTGCATGGAAATTTGATTTAGAGAATTCGAAATTAACAAATGTTAAAGAGTAAGGCCCATATACTAGCTTGCGTCTAATATATATATAGAAAGGAAATCCCCCCCCCCCCCCGGCTAATTTCCCCAGTATCTGGAAGTTTTTTCTTTACCGTTTTTTTTTAATAAAGTGATCAAATTTATGTGTTATGCCTGAAATCCTTTCCACCATGAATTTCCTAAAAATACAGGAACTTATATTTTATCACTCGCGGTGTTGTCGATGCATGTTAATTCTCATGCACAAGGAATGTTTATACATTAAGGTTAAGTAAAAATGGGCAATTTTTTTAGAGGGCAGAGGAAATTCGGACTGTCAATTTGTGCTTATTAGATATTATTTTTATTGGAAAAAATAAGAATAGTTTGTTTATGCACCAATCTTTTAAATTATGGCAAATAAATTAATTTGAATAGTAATTAATGTTTATACCCTTCATTCCGACTCTGTGATTAGAATATGAAGTTCACAATACTAGTGAAAATAAGTTGCTGGTCATCCTAATATATTTTCGCAATAAGTTAAATGAGGAATAGAATTAAATTTTGCGTTTATCAAAATATTTATATTTATATTCGTACGGTAAACGTTACAACGTTCAACAAATGACGTTGTAGACATAAATAACGCCATAAACGCAACATTTCAGCAATTTAAAAGGAAACTTTGAATTTTTTTAGCGAAAAATCTACCGAGAAGACATATTGATTTTTTTATATCAATAGTTTTGATTTTACCTCATCTTCACATTTTGAAATTCCTGACTAATTCGTCTACGTCTTTAAAAAGTTATCCAACCTTTTTAAAAGAAACTATTTTCACAAAATTGGATTAAAAACGTCATTTTTCCATATATTTCAATAGTAAAGCATTAAAAATGTACTAATGACAATACCGCGTTTATAGTAATATAGCATTAAAACTACGTAGGCAAATTTTATAAAAATTACAGATAATACGCAGTAAATTCTCAGGAACATTATATCAAATTTTCAGGATATGTTTTCTCGTAAGAATTTTTATGCAGTAAACCCGCGACCTACCTTAATTAATGTACACATATATACAAACGTCTAGTCGAGTTTTGAAATAAAGGATTTTACAGTATGATGGGTATACTGATGTTCTTTGATAAGCTTCATGTAAAAAAAAAGAGAAAGAGAATAAAAACAGATTAAGACATCACATTTAACCCCCCCCCCCCCTTAGCGGTTTCCCTCCTGTAGATAATGCTTATGCTAGGAAAAAAAATCTTTAAAAATGTATCAATCGTAAGTATGGGAGTATAGGCTAGTTTTATAACTAAATCAAAATCAAGAAAAATAATCTGCCTACGGAAATCAAACACAATATAACAATATCAATTTAAATCAATGAGTTCATATTCCTGCAGTAACAATTTTTTGTTTCATTTATTGAGCTATACTCGTAAAAATATTTACATGCAAGAGATACATTGTATTGAATGACTAATATATAAAGATTGTATTTTATCAAATAGTCATTCATGATATCGGCATTTCGTTTTTTAAAATTTGGATAAACGAGTAACAGCTTTTTAAAAAGCTTGCCTGACTAAATCAATCAATATCTGCATGAAGAATGATAAACCTTTTGTGCAATACTTAATTTGTTTTTGAGAACCTTGTGTAA
>NW_026929237.1:0-38257 GCF_032062105.1 Saccostrea cuccullata | reverse complement strand
TACAGTAGTAGTGACACTAAAGTGTCATATTTCAATAAAATATACAAGGCCACCAAGTCCCTCCAAATGCACCCATAAAATATTCTAGCTATAAAATTACCTATAATATGCATTCAAACCTCAGGTTTCTCTATTTTTTCTATTTTTTGACCGGTACTTTATTCGAAACTATCCTCTGCCACCTATACTCTGGGTGGAGATTGAGGTAGGTCGGGCGAACGAACCTGTTACCAATCCATAGGAATAGATTAAGAACAACCTGTCATTTTGCTATTCAATTTATTTAGAGAAGTCGTTCATTAATTATTCGCTTTTACATGGGCGAAAGGCGTCGTGGTGTAGATTAAATTGCTCACTGCACCGTTTGGACAGTTCTTGTTCATGAAGAAATTATAGAAAACTTTAAGTTAACAGAAACAAGTATATACTGACAAAACGTTAGAAATACTCAAGCTGTAGAAATTCAATTAAGAAGTACAATGTATCATTATATCCTAAAATGGTTTTAAGATGAGGCTATACATTTTGAGTTCAATCCTCTGTTGAATAAACTACATGACTGTATACATTCATATATTAAATTTTATTATGAAAAAAAAACATTATTAATCGTACTTAATTACTTTTTAAGATGAATTTACGTGACACACTTCCAGGAATATTTTATAGAGCATAGTAACGTCTCCGTTTCTTCATGAAATATTTTTTATGTATACATGTAGTATACATGTACTTCAAACTATATACGTTTTTTTTTTATTTTTTGCTTAATGACGTACATCTTATTCAATACATACATCAATTAAGATAGCTTGCTAAAAGCCTGTAGAAAAGTTTTTCAAAGTGAAAGGAGGGGTCAGGCTCTAAACAATCCACGTGACTGCGGGTTCATCCATCGTTGCAAACCACAGTAAAAATGTACGATCCTCTCCTACTGCGGACCGTGGCTTGAGACAATGGGATTCATCTATCTGAGCGGCATGTCCAATGCATATTAGGTACGAACCAAAAGAAGTATATAATGTAACGTGTGCCCAGCCGAGCGGTCTATATGTTCAATAGGGCACGTACCCGGTTACACCCGGGATTCCTGCAGTGCAGTAATTTAAACAAATGATCTGTATTTTGTCCACTAGGACACAAACTTAATCAATATATTTACGATGATTATTTCAACAATTTACCTAATCAATATATTTACTATGATTCGCAGAACAAAATCATCGGACAATTTGACTCCGGACCACTTGTCTCACCCCTAACCAATGTCCCGGACAACTGGCCCAACCAAGGGTCCAGGTTACTAAACCAAAGGTCTCTAATCAACTGGCGTCTCCAGTTCACTTTAACACTAGGGTACAGACTTCTTCAGCCTTTATTTCTAATGCCAAAGCTACAGTGGTCGACCAGTTGACGCAACCTATACAAAAGGCTTATTCAGCCCTAAAGTAACCTGATTGTGACTCAGCTTATTCAGCGTCGTCACTTTATCTTAACACCCTTACTATTTTATTTCCCTTACCTGGCCACTTCTTAGATCAGTCTCACGCAGCGAACCTTCACTGTACGGATTCTGAGATAGAATGACTGAATCTGTCGACACCCGCTATATATATAGCATAGGACTGGTCTATTTCATGGTAGGGGAGACAGGTCATTTCAAGTCAAAGAGGAATGAAGTGATGAAAAGACAGTTCGTAAAATTTATTCTATATAAATATATATGTGCAGTAATAATGAAATTAGAGGTAATAGACCGCCTAATACATAAAACGAATTTACACACTGTACAATTCCTTAGCTCAGAGACATATAAAACCATTATATGTCTCTGCGTAGCTTCCATTTTAAAGTTGTTTCAACCCTAATAGAATTTATATGCTCCTTAGTCCTTATTATTAAAAATTTTATTTATTGATTTGTAGAACAACAGGCTTATTCTACAATGGGTTGATGAATTATAGTTTGTCTTTAATACATTTTATAATATAACAATATTTCATATGGTGAATTTTCTTATATACTTCTGAATAAGTATTCAACATACTTTTCATATAATAACATATTTCTTAAGGCTTTTCTTCTTTGTTTTCAGGTCTACAGTACATTTTGTATTTGTAAATTTTACATGCAATCAGGGATATTATACTATTCAAAAATAATATCTTTTCATTTTTTTTCATTATAAAATCCAATAACAATATTTTTCCACGATATACTTGCTGTACAAAATCCCATATGTGAGACACATTTTGACATTTTAGAATAAGATGTTCATTATTTTCTTTTAAATCTCTACGAAAGACACACAATTCATTTTAAACATGTTTCCATTTCTTCAACATTACTCTATTACACAATAAGTTATTTAATAATCTATAATTAAAGTTTGATATTCCTCTTTCTACAATTGCTAATATTTTTTGTTCATATATAGATTTCCATGCAGCTTTTGGAATTTCAAACAATTTTTCATAATAATATTGATGTAACGGAGATTTAAATTTATCATGACATAAAATGCTATAAATCAATTTTGAAGTAATATCAAAAACTGTTACTTGATGATGGTTTAGTAAATACATCAGTCTTAATAAATACTAGTAATGTTCTACCTGGAATCTGCAGTTTGAGCTCTTTATGTAGTTGATCTTGTCGTTGGAGATTGGCTTCTGATGGAGGAGTTTCCACACCCTCCTGTTCTTCTCTGAACGCCTCAGCTTCAGCCACACGTCAGGGGGCAACCTTATGCTGCTTCAGGGTTTTTATTTGTATATATATCTTGATAAATTTAACTATTATTTATCAGTCATTGGTGCTAAAAATTTTATAATTCTTATTGTTTCACCCAGTGCTTCTAGCCTCAAAATCTTTGTTCTAATAAGACAACAGGCCTCCGTATGATCGTGTAGACATACGTAGTACATCTACTAAATATTTTCTAAAAATAAATAAATAATAAATAAATAAATAACAACCGTGTTGCTACAATCATTTTTTGGACATAATTCCCGTTTCCATGGAGTGCACAGCGGAGATCATGGAACTGGATGGCACTGATCTCGTTGATCTTGAGGTCTGGAATTTTGTCGGGCTTCCAATTTAACGACTGCTTTAGACGATTGTTCATAGACTCGGAGTTGTTGTTGGTCCATTGTTCTCTAATGACGCCAGTTTGGAGAGGGTTGTACACATGTTTTTGAATTAAGAGTTCGAGACATTTTTCAAAATGATGTCGAAATTTACTTTTGATATTTACTTTGCAAATGATAGTCCAAATCCGCTGTTTTTGAATGGAACGAAAAGGAATCGTCAGCATTTATTATGCCCTTCTGTCCAAATATGGTGAAAACGATGTGCACCCTTTCCTTTGTGCTGCAACTTTCATTGTCCTTTAGGTATCGTCGAACGTTATCCTTTAGATGTTTGGTGCATAGTAGTTGGACAGGATCTGAGAATGCTTGACGAACAGCTATCAATATGGCCTTCTCTTAATCACTGCCGATTTTCAGACCAGTCGAGAATCCAAGTTTGCAATTCAATTGACAGAAAAATTTGTAAAATGAGTCTGTTTCATCATCCCAATACAGCAATATGGGCCCAAGGAAAATTGGATTTTGTAACGTTTCCTTTTTTATGGCGTCGGGCCTGCCCAATCATCATCTAGCGATCAGTCAGGTTTACGCGACCGCACGTGTCAGTGGATGCATCCGCAAAAGAAAATAGCAACAGCTGTAAACCAGTTTCTTTTAAAACAATCACAGTTAATAATAATTTCAATATAACGTTATAACAAATGTATCATCAATTAATAATTCTATAAAACAACGATATGATGTTTAATTTTTACGCAAGAAAAACGTTATGGTTGATGCGGATGAATTTCTACCGAGAGGTTGCGTCGAATGACATGAATCACATTTTGGGACCGATAACTGTAATACAAACAATCTTAAATACGGTAATATAATTTCAAAATAAAACACGAATACAACAAGACTATAAAAATTGAATTTCTTAATCTTAGCTTTACTTTATCGATTTCCAGTCCAATTTTAGCCGAACAACCTACGATATTGACCAGTAATTCGTTTTTCATATCTGATAAAGAACACCCACACCTTCACACATATAACCTTTTACACAAACGTATAGTATATTTAAAAGAACATTTAAAATATATTTCATCCTTGATTATATTTCAAATCATTATCTTTCTTAAAATATATTTGGGGAACAATTCACTGTATTGTACAATACATGTAATTATGTACAATATATGTAATTATAATATATTTTTAGCTCACTTGAGCCGAAGGCTTAAGTGAGTTTTTCTGATCAAATTTTGTCCGTTGTGTGAGCATGCTTCCAAATAAATATGATCAATTATGGCTTTGTCATTCTTGAGGAGAAGATTTTTAACGAATTTTCCTATATGTTTCTATGTAAAACTTTGGTCGGCCATTTAGGCCTAGCCCTACCCCCGGGGGTCATGATTTGAACAAACTTGAATCTACACTACCTGAGGATGTTTCCCCATAAGTTTCGTCTTTCCTGGCACAGTGGTTCTTGAGAAGAAGATTTTTAAAATATGCCACCAAATTTTCAATAATTCCCAATTATCTCCCCTTGAATAAGGGCGTGGCCCTTCATTTGAACAAACCCGAATCCCTTTCACCCAAGGATACTTTGTGGCAAGTTTGGTTGAAATTGGCCCAGCGATTCTTAGGAAGAAGTCGAAAATGTGAAAAGTCTACAGACGGACAGACAGAAAGACGGACGCCAGACAAAATGTGATCAGAAAAGCTCACTTGAGCTTTCAGCTCAGGTGAGCTAAAAACTGTGTGTGTGTGTGTGTGATTTATCACCTGCATTTATAGAAAGAGAGAGAGAGAGGAAAAAAACTGTGTGTGTGTTTTTATCACCTGCATTTCAACTGAAGTGATTAGAGTGGTTCTCTCCATATCATCTCTCAGTAATTAAAATTGAGTGATTCTCGTTTGAAACGGAACCTGGACCGAATTTGTTTATCAGAGAGATCGGCCATATCTACTCTTTTTCGGAAATTTCGCTTTTTTTGTTCCTCATACAAATTACTTGTATGCATTGTGATGTAAAATATGCTTTAACGTTCAACATCTACGACGTCTAGTGCAATAATTTAAATTCGAAAATTTTCAAATTGTCTCTCTCAAATGTATATATCAGTAATAAATAACAATTTTATAAACTTCAATTGGAATTGAAGTGGGTCGTTACGTGATCAAATCTTCTGAGAAGGCCTTCACAGGATTTGATCACGTGACCGACCCACTTCAATTTCCATTGAAGTTTATAAAATTGTTATTTATTTCTTAAATATGAGCGCCCCAAACCTATTTCACGAGCACCCCATACCTATTTCACGAGCGCTCCAAACCTATTTCACTAGCGCCCCAAGGCTTATAAACTTGTTAAAGAAAACGTAATTGCTTTTAATGCATTTTTATTTACCTTTGGTGTCTAACAAAATATCGATATGGGTAATGATTCTCGAGTGACCTAAATTATATGTTTGATAAGTGCACAATATTTGACATACATGTGTATAATGAACGCCGCAAGATTTGAAAGTAAGTATTACGAAGCTATTAATATATATTATATGTTTCATGAGTGCAACATATTTCACAGAACGAACGTCCAAAGATTTGAAAATAAATATAACGAAGCTTTTAAAATATTCTCAAATTCTTTCAATTTTCTTTAGGTACATGTATATATTGTACTCAACCGAACACTTCTTGACATGAAGAATAACAGAATGAAAGATCTACTACATTGTAAGAATAGAAAATTTGATACCTGTACATGCCTTCACTGACTTTCTTGTATGCTTGTAAACACAAGAAAAAAATGCCAACAACAGTTTTATATTTGCATATTTAAGGTCAGACGACACGTTCCTCAAATATATACAATTTATATGTAATTTTTTCTAAGAATTTATCATTGATGTATAAATACTTAAACAAGTTTCCTCACAAAAAAATTTGGGTACATGTACCTTACCAAGCATTTGAACAAGATGCCATTGAGTCATATTTCTTATATAACCCTTATGGATAATCTTCTAAATGGCCTTTATCACATTTTTTTGTAATTCTTATATTTAAAAACATTCTGAAAACAATGCAGAAATAAGAAGAAAATGACAAATACGATAATTTTTTGATATAATACCAAGAAATACAAAAGATTTATTTGAGGAACTTGTCGTCTGACCTTAATTTTTTTTAGATATTCAATAGACGTCAACAAAATAAGTTACGATGTGTATATACATATATAAAACACATATAAATAGAAGAAAAAATTAACATAAGTCCTTGTGTCTCATCACTTATAATAAGGGTGGGAACACTTATATTCACACAGTACACTTCTAAAGCACAGCCCATATCAAACTAAAGCCGGACTGACGCTCTCGGACATCTCTGCGCTGCAGTCTGTTGAGACTTCCCTCTTCTACCATCTGCTGCTGAAGGGGTAGCATATCTGCTTCACCATGCAATATAGGGATGAGAACATACATGGGAGGCGTGGATTCACTGGCCGTGTTGTTCAGTCTCCTATGCCATTCCTCGCAATCGTCGTTGGTCCTCGTCTCTTTTCTGTAAACGTTCCAAGAAGGGATGGGAAACACGTTGCTCTCCATTCAATTCCTGGTGACATATGACGGAAGGGCAACAAGGCGGTCATTAGCTCGCGCTTCGTCTTGGATGAACTTGAAGGCTTCCTTCACCTTTTGGCAATACCAAAATATACCTCTCAGTCTTGTGGATGTGCCGATCTTTGTTGTACGGGGTTTGCGAACCAACTTCCTGAACTTTTCTCCAGACAGCCTGCGACCAGTGGAAGTGGCATTCCTCAACGGTAACCCCCTGGATTGTCTCCCGTGCAGCCGCCCATGAAGCCTTCTCGAAATCTGCGACGATGGTTTGGACAGCAGCTCGTCGTGGTAGAATGGCCATAGTGGCTCTGAATACGGCTACATAGTCATTAGTCTGTCATCGACTCATCAACACAAAGGCTAATGGCACTTGTTTTGATGGTCACCAAGGAATCCATGGATCGAAAATAACTGCAAAGGGGCTCCTGACACTTTAAATGTACCATCGACGTACCAAGTCTGTAAGTTGGCCACTATATCTAGTTGTCCTGCTGTGGCAAATATGATGTGCCGCTGTCCATCACAGGAAATGTCTCTCTGGAGAAATCCTACAAGTAGATATCCTTCGGCAAGTTCAAAGTTGCAGTCTGTTGGCTAATCGGGACACATCTTTTCCCTGGTTCTATTGGCGATCCTTATCAAATTGGTTAACTTTGGTCGGCATTGTGGTGGGAGGTTTTCATCAGCCATGGAATAAGTACTCATTCAGCTATGGATACCGCACTCTCGAATACGTTGTCCACGGACTGCGCCTTAACATTTGCTGTTATTTTCTTCGCCATCGTCAATCCTGCGGCTCCCTCATGGCAATGCCGTTCTTTTTCCATTGTAAAAGTACCCTGACGTTCCTTAACGGTGGCCATACAATAAAGCGCCTTCTGACGGATAGCAGACTGCCATTCTCTTCCATTGGGCAAAGTCCTCTTTAGGTTGTACGTGTAACCATGGTTGTCAGCAAGCATATCCTTGTTGTTGCGCGACGCAACCATGAGCCAGACCTACTTTGTGCAAACACAGAGTCACGGCATGTGTCGTCAAAAGGCTACAAAGTTTGGATACAGTATTGTTACGTCCAGGTTATAAGCTGGTACTGTCAATGTAAGGAAGGACCCTGTGTTGTTAAGACCTGTTGTCATGTTATTTCCCTTGTTATGGTATCTTGGCATCGGACGTTACAGTGAGAGCACTATTGAGGGTCTGTGGGACTGGAGCGAATACTGTAGATCACTAAATTTTCGCGACACCTTTTTTTCGCGAGATAGTCATTGACTCTTGATAAGCGAGACAAAATTTTCACGAATTGTGGTTATAACTCTATATAATCTTAAGGAAAACTTTTATACGCGAGAATTAAATTTTCGCGAGCACATTGTCTCGCGTAATTACGCGAACATAAAGTTCTCGCGAATAAAAAGTGCTTTACAGTACCTACTTGATGCGCAGAATATCCCAGAGCCACTGACAGTGGATGAAAGCGAGAGTGAAAATAAGAACGATGAGAAATCATGTTGTAAACTACATTTTACATCCATTTGATGTAAAAAAAAAAGTTGTTCATAAAAAAACTTTCTCATCATGTCTTGACCATTCAGACCAATCACATCCACAAATGAAACAGTATGCACAATTAAAAATAATTCATATATGTCTGGATTACACACTCAAGCCCACTGTACGGTAGTAACTCGAATTATATTGTTTCATGTGCACTGATTGCAAGGGTATTAGTACAAGGTACTATGCGCACTATGAAGCAATACTAATTGTTGTCAAGATAAAATATCTTGAACATGTTAATATAGTAGTTAGGATATTTGTGTTGGGGTACATGATACAATATGTAGTGATGACAAACAGCATCAGAATTGGCTCTGTCCAATCCTCCGGGATTAAGTGGAACAAGGACCTTAAACAACAATCAGTTAAGGTATCCTCCTTAGAAGCAGACTGTGGCATCTGACAGGAGACTCCATGAACACCAGCCTTTTCCACACCTGTACCTTACTTTACTGATTTTCAGGTGTAACCTGCCAGATACTGACAGCACCAAATTATCAAGTCCAACAAGCTCCAACAGATTATATAGAACACTTATTTAAAAAAAAAACTGACGACATTCTCGAAGACATAAGAATTGCAAAATCTATCAACAGTAACTCATCATCGTCCACTGCATTGACCAACAACTCGCTGTCAACCACTGTATCGACAAGCAAACCATTGCCATCTACTACATCGACCAACAAATCCACAGCATCGACCAACAACTCCGTGTTCTCCGCTTAATCAACTTATAACTCCTTGCCAACCCTTTCCCGAAGGTCGACAAAAGACCTCATTGAGGTTGAATGTGAGGATGGGACCAAATAATATTCCAAATGGAAGATACCACTTCTTTGTTAAAGACACCTTCCCTCAATCACTGAAGGCCAACAGTAAAATCGATGGAATTTTCTGTCGGAAATTTCCAAAATCCCTATTTAAAGAAGAGGAACTTGTGAACATGTGATGTCTACCAGACAAGAAGTAAGGTGTACCAAACTTTCTCTTGACAGGTTTGCTAGGTATATTATCAGGTCCAGTACAATCACTAGATTTAGCTACGAATTTATTAGCAGAAATCTCAAATGAGCTTTTCTTATCACATTTTACCCGGCGTCTGTCCGTCTGTCTGTCAACTTTTTACATTTTCGACCTCTTCTCAAGAACCAATGGGCCAATTTCAACAAAACTTGCCACAAAGTATCCCTGGGTAAAGAGAATTCAAATTTGTTCGAATACCCCAATTTAATAGGAGATAATTGGGAATTTATGAAAATTTGGTGGTATGTTTTAAAAATCTTCTTCTCAAGAACCACTGTGCCAGGAAAGATGAAACTAATTTGGAAACATCCTCAGGTAATGTAAATTAAAGTTCGTTCAAATCATGACCCGGGGGGGGGGGGGGGGCAGGGCCAAAATGGCCGAGATAGAAGTTTTACATAGAAATATGTAGGAAAATTCCTTAAAAATCTTCTTCTCAAGAATAACAAAGCCAGAATTCATCATATTTATATGGAAGCATGCTCATATAGTGTATATTCAAGTTTGTTCAAATCATGAACCCTGGGGGTAGGGAGGGGCCAAAATTGCCGACCAAAGATTTACATAGAAATATATAGGAAAGTTCTTTAAAAATCTTCTCAAAAATGACAAAGCATAATTTTTCATATTTATATGTAGGCATGCACAGGTAGTGTTGATTCAAGTTTGTTTAAATCATGACCCCTGGGGGTAGGGCGGGGCCCAAATGGTCGACCAAAGTACAAAATAGAAATATATAAGAAAATTCTTTAAAAATTTTCTTCTCAAAAATGACAAAGCCATAATTCATTGTATTGATATAGAAGCATGTTCAGGTAGTTTTAATTCAAATCAAGACCCCCAGTGGTAGGTCGGGGCCAAAGTGGCCGACCAAAGTTTTTAAAGATGTATATAGGAAAAATCTTTAAAAATCATTGTCTAAAAAATAGCAATTCCATGATTGGTCATGGAACTACTTTTTGATTTTAACTTAGGCCTAAAAAATATGTTTTTTTTCCTGTAACCCGACCGACCCATTCAAATAACCCCGGGTGGATTTTTTTCTGACTAATGCCAACACTTCGTTTGATCAATCAGCTGATTCCATTTATTTAAAAAAAAAAATAAGCTTGTTGCTTAACTTGAGACTTAAAATATGTCAACTTAGTTAACATGTACCTTTGTTTTAAAGAGAAATAATTATGGTATCAACAATTCCTCCTACAATTCTCTGAATTTCTTTTTCTGCCGCTTTGCAGCCATTTTGGATGCCATGTTGAGTGTCGACTGTAAATATGACACCTGGTATATTCAGTCCGGGGATGTCTGAACATTAATAAGCAAAAAAAAGAATTCCCGACCTACTAACTGTGAATTTGTTGAAAATGTTACAAGAAACAAACATATTTTTATTGATGCCTAACAATAAAAAGCCATTTTCTTCTTTTTACTACCCGTATTAGTAGATCGTGAGCTGCAAGTTGACACCGTTGCTGTATTGGTGATGCTGATGGGGAACTGGTTTTGGTAGTTGGTGAGCTGTAAGTTGACACTTGTATCGGTGATTGCTGATGGGGAGCTGGTTTTGGTTGATGGTGAGCTACGAGTTGACACTGTTGTTGCTGATGAGGCACTTGTCGTAGTGGAAGGTAAACTGGTTGGTTCTGGATGATGTATCAACTGGACTATTGATCTGTTTTCTTGCACTTGAAGTAGGGAGTGGTGTACTATGTGTAGCACTTGCAGTCTTATTTTGCATGGATGTTTGCCGTGGTCTCTTCACCAGTTGTGGAAGTGGATCCTCTCTAGGATGGTTATCATCAGTCTCTGGTTCACTAGTCTGTTGTGGTGGTTTGGTTGAGAGTGATTTTTCTAGTTCTTGAACTGTCTCCACCACTGGACAGCTGATTTTCCTTTAGTTCTTTATTTTCCCATTAAGTCCTGAATTAGTGCCTTTGTTGCTTCTTGTTCCTTCTGATTAGCCCCAAGGTCTAGGTCATTGCAAAAAGTCAAAGTTGTTGGTATTCTATGAAAGATTTTGTCACAAAAATATATTTATGAAATAAAGAAGTCCTAGTATCTTCCATTCAAAAGTTATGGCCAAAGGAAACGTATGGAATTTTCTGTGTTACAGTAGGTCTATTGTCAAGGTCAAATTTGGTGGTAACTAAAGAAAGGTCTGATCACAAGAAATACATATTTGAAGTATGAGAGTCATAGCTCCATTAAATTAAAAGTTATCGTAGGGTTCATGTTTTTGTGACAGACAGACTGACGGATGAAGAATGAGATTTAATGTCCCATCACTTTCGCAGAAGCGGGGGACAATAAGTCAAATAGGCAATTGCAATGTTTGTTTGTCTCTGCTTTTCTACCATGCGAAGTCTAAATCTGGAAGCGAAGTCTTTCAATGTTTATCCATGGAAACAAATGACAATAGTCCAAAGATTAATAACACAAGTCAAAACTCTGTCAATCGTAGGCCTAATGTTTATAGAGCAAGGTCACTTCTGTTTTGCGGTATGACGTCTCTTAGGGCGGGATTTTCAAACCTCCATTGTTGGGCGCCAAATTTGCAACCGGGTTTTCCGTATAATAAGACGAAAGCTTAGGTCGTGTTGATAAGGGTTCTTTTAGTTAGTAAAAGATAATTAAATATGGGTAACAACCTTACAAAACATGTAAACATAATAAATATATTTCATTAAAAAAAGTTGTACTGTTAAACATTAAGCCATATATAAGAAAATATCTATATATAAATAATAGGACCTGTGTACATTTGTTTACTTGCGTTGACAACAAAGTAGCTGCAAATAATTGCATCAAATTTAAATTTTGAAAATGTTGACGTATTTCCCCCTCCTTTTTAAGCAATTCATCCAAAAGCAGTGGCATTGGCGCCTGGAATAAATTGTCTGCGATAGTCTGTGTTCTTTCTGCACCAATCGCTTTGCGCGAGAATTTGTCCGGGACTTGTCTAGAACAGGTCAATGGAGCACGACCCAAATCAGTTTGCAGGTGCATACGATGTACAAACAGTATAAGCGGCATCTTTGACTGCAATTTACACTTAATTTTCAATAAATTTTATTTATATTTAACGGTATTTATTTTGTTTACTTACTCCAGTGATGGGACTTCAAATAATTTTTTTCTGTGGAAATTAAGCGTCACTAGCATCGAAATCAGGAACATTGCGTCGGTAGAATTCAATATCTTTATCCGTATGCTAACCTTGTAAAATTCATATTGATCACAGGTGACAACCAACACAATTTTTTAAGTTCAACTAAGATGTGTAATGTTGAACTTATTTGCGGAGTACAAAAGTGGTTGTTGCATGTGAAAGGGTCTAATTTCAGCAAAGATTACTCATTTTCAGCATAATTTAACAATTTTGCGCAAACATTCGATTTTTAGCGCGTGACAGTGACGTCAAAGTTAAAAATTACGTCATTTTTGTATCTGTAGAATTTACTTCGCACCTTCCTTACTCCAATGCATAACATCAAACAATGATACAAAGAGGATTAAAATATCGTATTACCTGCGGCAAATTATTGCTAATACCGTAGTTTGTTCTATATGGCTACTTGTGTCAAACCTTCTATTGTTAATGCCTTGGGAGCTATCCCTAAATCACATTCTAAGGTTAGGTTTATTCATGATGCTAGTCGCCTATTGCATATGTCTATTAAGGTATTAGGGGTGTAATGGCCATGACATTGAATATGACCTAATTAAGCATATTTATAATGAACAACACTTTCGGCAATATTTCCCTTAGTTTCATGCAATTTTGTCCATATATATTTCTTATGTGCTCATTAATGTAACTGTACCCTCTCGCCAGTGGTGCACCCTTAATAGACAAGGGGTAGAGATGTAATTTTTCTTGTAAGCCAGAGAACAGTTTAATGTTTCATGTATTCATCTGTAAAAGTAAGCCCTAGGATTGTAGACATTCAATTTTTTTTAGTTCACAGTCATCAGATGTGATATATGAATACTTGTAATCGAGAGAACTAAGTTTCTGCTTTCAGTGAAAATTTTAGCAATATTGTTATAAACCCGTTTATATTATTCTGCCATAAAAAAAAATTATGGTAGGGATCACTGGGTGAAAAAAGTGGTTTCCCATCATGGGAAACTTTATGGAAACCACATGGAAACCTCAAGTTTACATCATGTTTCCCAGTGGTTTCCGTAGCGGATGCTAAGTTATTCCGCCAAGTTTCCGTGACACGGAAACCCCCTACGCTCCGATTCCATAAAGTATCCCGAACCACGGAAACCTCTGTAAACCTGAAGTTTCCCGAACATCCATGTAGTTTCCCGTAAAGGGAAACCTGAAGATTCCACTGGTTTCCAGAATTAGGAAACTTGATGGAATCGGAGCGTAGGGGGTTTCCGTGGAATGGAAACTTGGTGGAATCTTTAGGTTTCCTGTTACGGGAAACTACATGGAAGCTCGGGAAACCTCACGATTTCTTAAGTTTCCTTGACTCAGGAAACCATATGGAATCGGAGCGTAGTGGTTTCCGTGGAATGGAAACTTGATGGAATCTTTAGGTTTCCTTATATGGGAAACTACATGGAAGCTCGGGAAACCTCATGATTCCTAAAGTTTCCTTTACTGAGGAAACCATATGGAATCGGAGCGTAGTGGTTTCCGTGGAATGGAAACTTGATGGAATCTTAAGGTTTTCTTTTATGGGAAACTACATGGAAGCTCATGAAACCTTATGATTCCTGAAGTTTCCTTGACTCAGGAAACTATATGGAACTTGTGTAGCACTTTCTGTGTGGCGGAAACTTTGTGGAATTATCTGGAGTCCCATTCCTGGTGGAAATTACTGGGAAACTTCAAGATTCCCTAACTTTTCTAAAGGAAGCAATTTGAAATAATGCGTATTCTTTTAAAAATCTATCAAAAAAAATTATTACATGTAAAAGAAAAAAGCATTACCATTTTATATGTTTAATAATTCATTTGATGTACAAAAACTGTAACTGAATTTTTCAATGATATCAAAATATTAAATAATTTCATATATCTTAGATAAACAATGGAACAGTCTTTCACATTTAAGTCCATTCATAAGGGTCATTAAGTACTTCTTTCAACATCAGTTTCCTGGTTTTCTTCACGTCACCTATGATCTGCAATATTCATAAAAAAATATTATATGATGACAGAATTATAATGCTTGAATATAACTTAGAAATCTGAAAGATCAGTCAATGTCCTTTAAAGCTGAACACGATTCATAAAAGTATTGTGTCCGCCATTTTAGTTCTCGAGACTCCCTACTTTGCAGAACCCTATAAATAGGGCAAGATTTAGAGACTGTTCAGTTTAATCAGTCGACACCGGAGAAGACGGACGTATGCTATACAGGACTTGGTAGCGAGAATAATAACCTAATACTTCGTCTAATGCAGGGAAGTAAGATACTAAATAAATTTATAATTATAGGTACATAATTCTGTTCAGTATACAAGCAACATAGATAAACGTAACTGCAATAAAATATAAACAAAGGTAATGCAAGATAACCAGCACGAACACGGGTCGCCATTCCACGCTGATACCTGTGACAATAAAGCAGTCATGTGTAACGAATACGACCATTATACCCTAGTATTAATGTATCGTAGATAATGCTATCAAAAATGGCGTAAGCCTATTTACGAGTCGTGTTCAGCTTTAATATACCAATATCAATAATTACTTTCCATGACCATGATACATATGATTTCAGCATTTAATGTATCTCTTTAATATTAAATGCTTTATGATAAGTGAAAAAAAATAACATAATATAAAAAATGTTTTCAGCCTTATTATGTCATTGAAAATTTATTACTACATGTATCTCATACTAAGAACCATGCTTTAAGTTACATTAGTTTGAGAGAAAACATACCCTTTATAATAACAAAAATATTAGGGAGAGATTTTTTTTTTAATTTTGATATTCGACCTAGAAATTGATTGAAGATCATTGCAGACCCTCCACCCCATTGCACAAAAGCTAGATTACACCAGGGGAGAAATATACTCTGGACTATGGTTTTAAATAAAGATATACAGTAGATTTTGATACTGACCTTTGACCTAGAAAATTAATCCAAGGTCACTCTTCATCCTCTATCCACAGGCTCTCTGTAGTTTAAGTTTGAGAGAGAAATATTCACAGAACAAGTGATTTCAGATGGAGTGATGGGTAGACACTGTCTTAGGGCATCCACAGAACAGGACCTAAAAATAATGCAATATATATGTATTACAGTATATATACACATGTACTTGTATGTTAATGATTCATCATATGCTGCATTGGACACATATGATTTTATCATGGTTTAAGTATACATGTATCTTATGAGTAATTTTATACCGGTATTGCATGTATGCTTAGTTTATTTAAGAAATAAATAACAAGTTTATAAACTTCAATGGGAGAGATACCACAGATGTATATATAAACAAGTAATTTAATTTTTTTTTACATATATTGACCAACATTATTTACATCCATTCATCATGTTCATGAATTGGCTGATCAAAATTCAGTCAGTTTTAGATCTATATGATATACCATAAAGGACTTTCACATCCACAAAAGTTATTCCCCTTCGCAGGGTCGATCTGGGGTCAACCGGCTTAAGACGCTGTTTTCCCTCTTTAACATTATCAACTTTGAGGGAAATATCTTAGAAATAAAATTTGTATGAACATATTCATTATGATTTTCATGTTGCCCCTATAATCTGGCAATACAGATCGTAATTGTCCAATATTTTTGAAGATTGAAAATATTAACAAGTAACTTACAAAGAACAAAGTGGGGAAAATGAGCGATATACCGACAATTGGAGAAAACTCTATGGAAGGTGTAATTCGTCTATTGGTGATAACAATTCCTGTTTTAATGTCACTGAAAAATTAAGAGACATTTAAAATTTAAGCCCTATTGTCATACACGCATGTAGTTTCTTCATCCATATAACCTTTTAGTATTATAAAATTTACCAAAATTTAATACTTCAAATAATTTCATTGAATATTTATAAAATAAAAGAAACTCCAAAAACTTAGTGACTTGCAGAAATTATTCCTTGAAGAGAAAAAAATCTCTTCGCCCAAGAAAAGATAACTCACTCGGATGACAATAGGGTAGTAGCCGAGGCCTTCAGATTGCACTCGGAGGGCCTCGGGTACTACCCTATTGTCATCCGAGTGAGTTATCTTTTCTTGGGCGAAGAGATTCACATTGTGCAGAAAGCAGGGATTTTCGTTAGATAAAAGCTATTTTCGATAAAAATATTTGGAATATTTTAGCCTTGATAAGTACTAGGACATCATTTGTGCTAGTTCATTTCAGGATTTGTGCAACTTTTCTCAAGTAAGTTGATTTTAAAAATCGTGTGCTACTTTCGATTCTTCCCTTGTGTACTTTTATATGTGAAGTAGAGAACAGAGTGGGTAAGATGCCCCTGTGATTAAAGTAGAACTCTTTAGTGTGCAGTTTTTAGAGCTTCCTTTAAGTAATCAAAATAATGACCAGCAAGAAATCAGTTAACATGGGTTAATATGCATTTCCTTTTTTTCATTCAAATTTTTGGAGAGATCTCAGAGTTTTTTCCTGTTCAATTCAGGTTCAAGACGACAAAGTTTTATTGAAGTGTATGTATTAGAGAACTGATTGTATGTCAATCATAGCAATACACACATAACATGGAGGGGGCAAATTGTTTCAGCCCTAGCTTTTACATACAACTTCTTGTAGCTCACAGCTGATATACCACAGTTCAGTATTTAAATAAAATTTAGAATCTTTTTTTTTCAGGCAATTGTCATATACATACTAATCATGAATGAATTACCACTTACCAAATGACCACATCCTGAATCATCATACATTTTCTATGATTTTATCTCACTGGTTTTCTTTTAAAGTCACACAGTTTTCTTCTCTCTGAAATGATAAATTATGTCCAGGTACTATTGCATTCTAATTCAAACTAATTATGTAATAGCATTAGCAAAAACCGGGATGGAAGAAAAAATAACAAGAAGCCTCTGTCGAGACTGTAGCTCTACTGGTTTCTACTTATCAAAAACTGATGCACAGAATTATGTATCTTAGTATAATATACTTATGTGCCAAGTTATATTGAAATCAGACTAAAATTTAAGGAGGAGTAGTGTTTGCAGATAGACGGACAGACAGACAGACGGACGGACGCACTACTATCGCATAAGCTCTTCTGGTCTCTGACACTCAGGTCAATAATTGTGAAAAAAGTGATAATTCAAGCTGATGATTCATTTGCATTTCTTGACATACTATCAATATTAATTCACTATTAGGCTTTTCTTTTTTTACATCTTCATCTCAACAGGTTAGACATTACAAAAAAAATCTTTTGAGCAGTAAACTATTTCAATAAACAATAAAACAAACAATCTCTTCAGAAAAGTGGACAGGCTTTCACCTACATTCACTTTTTAGGTCACCTGAGTAAACTCAGGTGACCTATTGTTTATGTATATTTTTCCTCCATATCATCGTCATGCATCTGTTCTGATGTCAGTGATGAGGATATCCTTCATGAATAATCGGATAAGCTGAGATTGAAGACACTTTTTGTAAAAATATCGATGCTTTTATCAAAGTTTTGAACCAAAAATAATTAATTTATACCTTTCCATAAGTCGTAAGTTCCAAAAAAACAAGAGATGGCTATCCGAAAAGTCAGAAAACACATGGATTCAAACCGGATGTTTTACAGTATGAATTTAACTACGAAACCATGCTCGGTGTAACTATCATCATCCGGATAATTTGAGCGGGGGTAAATTTTTTTTTTTAATTCCGAAAAGGATTCATTTATATATAGAGAGAGAACATACATATGGAGCATACATTTTAATAAACATGATTAAAGGCGAAACGTTGCCATTTTACAACATACAGCATGCACATGCACGGTGCCTTTGGGGCCTCCATAATCTAAGTTATGCTATATCACTGTCTTAAATTTCTCTCTCTCTCTCTCTCTCTCTCTTTCTCTCTGCAATATGTACACTTAACAATTTAAAACTTAGGTATCCAACTTTTCAAAATGGCGTCAGAACAAAAGTTGCCTCCGATAGTGAAGATTTGTTGTTACCAAATATTACAACTATTTACCGTAAAAAGTTAACAAAAATATACGTACATTAATGCTTCATTGTTGGCCATTGCATTTATCACAGTCTTAAAGACACTGGATGGTGAAACCATCTTAACTTTTCCCATTTACCAGCTGCTTACACCTTCTTCTTCGTCCTTCTCGATCCTCCAAAAATGGCGCCTCGGGAAATTGACCAATGAAATAAAGCGCCTACAGAGCGATGCATGATGGGAAATATAAACTGTTTACATTCACTATGATTTAGTGTGATAATGAGATCTAATATTAGACAGTGTTAGAATTTAATTAAGTTCTTCCCTTTTCATGGAATAAAAAGAGGGGCTCCTAAATATTTTTTCCGACATGATGCGTAGGGCTAGTATATTTAGAAAAAGCAGAAAAAAATGTTTCTTGCTTGACACCTCACCTTATTTGCCTTCGGGATATGGGTTTCGGGGCTTGGTTGTTGGTAGTGGCCGTCCTTGCTGAAAGTACCCCCCCCTTCCCCGCTTCTTTTAACTGTTACATGCATGATATGAATTTATGATGTCACACCAAAAGATGTTAAAATTTTAAAAGCACATTTTTTTATTGTGAACTTTCCACAGGAATCCTAAAAGGCATGAAAATTGGCTACAATTATAATATGATTATCAAGAACAGTTTTTTTTTATTTCAATAGTGATGATTGAAAAGTTCGGTGATTAATAATTCATTGCTAATAAATTGCTGTTTTTTTTTTGTTTTTTTTTTGGGGGGGGGGCGGGGAGGGGGGATTAAATTACCAATTGAACTCCCTCCTTTTCGGGTTTAATTAGATTTTGAGCCTGCTATCAATATTACTGGTGGACCTGCTAGACTTTTCTGTAATTGCTACATGTACATTGTACTTTAAACTCCTTGGCCTTTAGCTTAAAAAATTGCCCACATCATTTTAAGGACATACGCAACGTACCTTACCTACTGATAGATTTCAAAGATATTCCAAAGTAAAACTTATAATATAATTATATTTTCATAGACAAAAAATTAGCATGCCTTACCAGAGGTTTTTATAAGATATCGAGTTTTGAAAATTTTTGCATTATTCAAAGAAAAATGTATACAAAATATTAATACATAAATTCCAGATTTAAATTCATCAAAAATTGTTTTAGAAGGGGTGTACAAATTCATGTATAGACTTTAAAAATATTGAACACAGGTCCTTCTTTAAGCGGAACTCTTCATCTCCAGGGAAGAACCCCAAAAAGTTCAACCTACGTTGCGTATGACCTTAACACGTAAAATTGTTAAATGAATCAGTCAATGTTGAAAACCTTTTTCTTAGGAGAGTTATATCTCTAGGTGGAACAAAACTAACATCTTATCAAAGGCAGGAAAATATAACAGTATTTTAATTCAGTATTTTAGTCGTGATTGGTATAAGTGAAGTCATGGGAAAGATTATGTCGAAAGTCATCTATACTCGTTGATGTGCAGGGCTGTACTTATATGCATACAGCTTTAGCTGGTCCCGCCCTGTATTTCTTTAATGTTTTTTTTTCGTTAAGAAATCTGGTAAGGTATGCTAATAAAAATAAAATCCCGGTTAGTTTATAACTCTAACGGAAATTACTTTCCTACAGGCCTGAAGATCGAGTTTATTAGTCACGCAAGTTTTTTTTTAAAAAGAGTAGCATATCGGCGAATAAAAATAAAGTAGTGTACAACATAGATAAAGAAATGTTTCTTGAAGTATTGACAAACTTCATACCTTTATAGAATGAAATCAACAAAAAGTGCACAAAAATACAATCGTGACAATTATACAATGAAATAATTATACAATTAATTCTTTTAATAGATTGCCTTAGCATGCATTACTTTTAAAGCCATTGTTCTTAAGGAAAACAAAATCATGCAAAATATTATAGACTTTTCTTTATCTTGAGCAATGGCCTTTGGAGAAAAAAATGGCTGAAAATTTTAAAGTTTGTTAAATATAGTGTATGTGCGTTTAGGACCCTACATTGTAATTTCATGCGAAAAGTGCAGGCGTTTACTACACGGGGATCTGCGTACATATTTAATAAACAAAAAAGGAAAAAAAAAACGTTTTATGTGATGAATTATATTATAAACATTATTTTATCTAATAAATGTCTTTGTAGTATGTTAGATTACAAATTTCACACAAAAACCCATCAACAATATTAAATACAGTTTTGATTTCACATTGATATATTAACGTCATTCTGATTTAATATAATTACACACGACGAGAATTAAGATCTATTCAATACCTATAGAAAATTATTTAATTTCCAAAGAGGATAGTTTTATTTCAAATCAGTAATGAAAATTGAAATAAAAATTCTAAATAGTTTGTTCTTTCATTGAACTTCTTAAATGTAGGTTATTTTATAAATATGTTCTCTTGTATAACTTTATTTATGGAATATACAATTTTTAAAATGATTAAATATACACTAATCATCATCTTAATTTAAAAGAATTTTCGATCGGAGACTGTGTGTGTACATGGTCGACAGCAGCCCATTGTTCCCTTTAGGCACAAAACCGTCTCAATTCACATAGAATATACAAAAAATACACAGTGACAGTTGTCTTCGCGGCACGTGTCTCCACGAGGACAGGTGTCCCTAATTACACAGGCCGACCATAGTGACTTCCTCAAAAGCGTTTTTTTTCGGGGGGGGGGGGGGGGGGGGCTTCTCAAGGAAAAAATGAAAAGCAACCCCCCACCCCCACCCCCCAATAATAAAAACAATAATTAAAAAAAAAAACAATATTCACTATTAATAGTAAAATACTAGCATGATAATACTCAACCCCCAGCCAATTCGATAAAATGATTCTTATCTGATCAGTTTATATTAATATATTAAATCATATTAAAACAAAATCTTTATCACTTTCTAAACTTGTATTTAAAAACTTGAAACACTAAAAATGTAATTTTGACAAACCAACTGAAGTATTTTTTTTCCTGACGGATTACCCCGGTATATAAGAAATGCCAACCTCTGGTATCTAACACAAATGCCTGTTAAGGTACCTTGATGTATTGTGAATACATGTGATTATGTAAAAATAATTCTTCAATGTCAGTTGCAAAATATTGGAAAAAAATTTAATTATTTTATTGAGGAACGTCTCACCTGTCCTTAATCAGTAATCGTAACTTGACATATTTCTTTATTTACTTTTTAATCGATCTTTTTAGTAAACCTTTTCTGTAAATAATTTCATTAAATGTACCCTTCCTTGGCTCTTCCATTTTTTCAAAGGAACATTCATCATAGACAGCTTCAAGAAAGTGGGATCGGAAATGATTGATTTCTACATAACTGCATGCACTTACTTTTTTCTATTCCACTTCACGCATTCTATATGAGTTTACCAAAACTTATGTGATAAATCAAATTCAAAATTAAATAAAATTCAGTTAAATAAAATTAAATAAAAATTAAATTGCGTTCACGGTGCTGAAATATTAAATTAATTACACAGAAATACACATCTAGTTATTTTAACTGTTTGAAGTTAATTATTTTGATACAGCATGTAAACACTTTTGAAATATTTCTATAATTGGTAAAAATATGGTAACATAATTAAATATTTAGCTTTTTGTAAATTAAAAGGTAGGTGGGTTAGTATTGATATATACTTTCAAAGTTTCCCTGCTTGGGAAACATGGGGAAAAACTACACATTGGTGACTTCCATGTTAAGAATATGTATGGAAACCACTGAGGCATGTTTTCATGGTTTTCCATCTTGGGAAACTTACAGGAAACCACAGGTTGGTTGTTTCCATATCGGGAATCTACATGGAAACCACCGGGGCATGTTTCCATGGTTTCCTATCTTGGGAAACTTACAGGAAACCACAGGTTGATTGTTTTCATGTCGGGAATCTATGTGGAAACCACTGGGGTATGTTTCCATGGTTTCCTATCTTGGGAAACTTACGGGAAACCACAGGTTGATTGTTTCCATGTCGGGAATCTATGTGGAAACCACTGGGGTATGTTTCCATGGTTTCCTATCTTGGGAAACTTACGGGAAACCACAGGTTGATTGTTTCCATGTCGGGAATCTATGTGGAAACCACTATGTGGTTTCCATAAAATGGAAACTATATGGAAACTACTGATGTCACGATTCCCATATGTTTCCATCGGGTTTCCAAATTTGGGAAACCTGGCTTTTCATCCTGTGGATGATCAATAAGAAAACATAGAAAATTTTGTGTGACATGTATTTGTGATAATATAACCACAAAGAAGAATTATTCTATCCACAATATTTATCTATATTCTACATCAGAGTGATGTACCCCCTAAAAATGTAAGCCATTATTTTTTTTGGTTCATGGTATAGGGTAGGTTGTAATAAAATAACAAATGAGCTTGAGCATATATAAACAAAAGATGATTGTCATACTAAACTCAATTCAGATCAGATTTATTTGCTCAGAAAATTGACCTCTTCTCACACTGACCTTGACCTAGATAGGGTTTACAAAATAAACTACATTTTTGCAGTTTCCATGTGTATAAAGTTCTTTATAGTTTTTATTTACTTTACAATGAAGGCTAAAATATATCTGACAGATCGCAAAACACTGATCAAAGGGTTTTAAAAACGATATTGTGCCTCACATATATTATAAATTAAGAAAATATGCATAAATAAATATGTTTACCCTCCCCCCCCCCCCCCCGTTTCTGACGCGGCTAAACTCATTCAAAAAATAAATAAATAAAAAAAACCACACAGATAAAATTCACCCTGACTTTACCCAGAATTTTTTTTTTTTCATAGCTGATATAATTTTTTTTTTGTTAAAGTTCTAAATATATAATTACATTATTTTTACTGATCGATCTATTTAGATCATCCCAGATATTTCATGTACATGTGTGATAACATGGATAATTGAACGTGACATTCATGTATGTTGCATGAGTATCTAGATATTTTAAGTCTGTTTTTTCAATTATTTTTCAAGAAACCATCAATATTTCACAATCCTGAGAATCATTTAGCACGGCCACAGGTTTGCAAAATTCCAGAATATTACATTATGTAGAGATTATATGTACGCAACATCTGTCGATTTATTGCAGATTCAACAATACACGCCATGCTATTAATATTGTTACATACATTATTCTCTCAAACTGTTAGCTGATACTACGAAAATCACAAAATTACAATGAAAAGTTACTTGGTTTGTTTTTTCGAAATCGGTGCTATTTTTAGAAGTTGGAAAAACCCTTGTAATGTATATGAAGATAACATCGTTTTAACTGCATATTTTGCCAACCCAAATTATAGTATGGTGTTTTCTATTTAATATCATATCAATTCTTTCCTTTGATTAGTTAAAATCTGTTCCTTTGGTGTATGTTTTCTGATAGCGTCCTAGGCCGTCTTGACGACGCGCCATTTTTGTTTACGAAGATAGATGTTCCGAGAACTGCCGATGTCAAACACCTCGGCATTTTAACCAGAAGTGGCCTATTACACCGCTAAATCCTTAATGATTATGTACAGTTAGATACTTTATGTTCATACATGGATTTAGGTGTTGTTAGCAAGCTCATTAGTGAAGGTTGTTACATGTATCTTGCAAAGATAGATCTACAGTCTGCAGTTAGATCAGTCCCCATCCACCCTTCTAACTATTTGGCTATTTGCATACCATAGGGCATCATTTGCTGATATTGGGGAGACAATGTTGGCATAATACCCCACTGATTGGGAATCCCACCATGCTGTGGATATGGCATGCCACCTGTGGTGGGTACTGTCCCATCTGCGATACGGGAGGCATCATAGTCGGGTAAACAGATGGATATGATGCACTTATGGGCAAACTTGTGGGAGCTTGTGTGTTTATTCCACCTACCCCAGGATACATTGAATTCCGCAAGCTTAGCTTGTTAGAATTATATGAATCCTTGAGGGGAGGAGGTAGAGTGTAATTACTCGTTTTTAATTTTACACCCTCTGCTGCCCACTTATCCTCCATTTGCTTGTTTTTTGAGTCAATTAATGACTGCACATTGCCCATAAAGCCACCGGTTGTAGTTGTATTGCCAGATGATACCGGTGACTTACTGATTGGGATATCAGGGCTTTGCTGAGCTGCATGAATTGGCGAATGCACTTGATCAGTGCAATTGCAAAAATCTCAGTTCAACAAGTTTTGCACACAACGTTTTCTGAAAACGCACGTGTACAAAAATTCGAAGTCTCAAAAATATGCACAAATGCACACAACGTTTATTGAAACGCCTGTGCACAAAAAATATGTATACTTGCAAATAAATTAGCACACAACGTTTAATTTAAACACACGTGTACTATTCACTATATTTTATTTACAAAATTTCACGACAAAAAGTTAAATTAAACTATCGAAGTGCATATTTATAATGAGCAAGAGTGCCTCTACCAAAATTATGATTTTTAAAGCCCCAGGGTCAGGGGTTCTTGTGTTAAGGGGGGGGGGGTTGTATTGATTATAGAGTAAAAATACATGAATTCTTTGAAAATCTTCTTCTCTGCTCCCGGTTATTCAATAGATTTAGTAGGTGCATAGTTATGATGAGTAAGAGTTCCTTTACCAAAATTGTGATTTTTAGGACCTCAAGGTCAGGGGTTCTGGTTGGGGGGGGGGGGCTCTATTGATTATATAGTGAAAATACATGAATTCTTTGAAAATCTTCTTTTTTGCTCCTAGGTATTAAATAAAAAATTGAAGTGCATAGTTATAATGAGCAAAAGTGCCTCTACCAAAATTGTGAATTTTACAGCCCCAGGGTCAGAGGTTCTTGTGTTCAGGGGGGGGGGGGGGGCTATTGATTATATAGTGAAAATACATGAATTCTTTGAAAATCTTCTTCTTTGCTTCTAGGTAATAAAAAAAACTAACTAAGTGCATATTTATAATGAGCATGAGTGCCTCTGCCGAAATTGTGAATTTTAGGACCTCAGGGTCAGGGGTTCTTGTGTTGGGGGGGGCGGGGCTCTATTGATTATGTAGTGAAAAATAATTTATTCTTTGAAAATCTTCTCTGCTCCTAGGTATTAAATAAACTAACTAAATATATAGTTATAATGAGCAAGAGTGCCTCTACCACAATTGTGAATTTTTGGGGCCTAGGGTCAGGGTTCTGGTGTTAGGGGGGGGGGGGCTCTATTGCTTATAGTGAAATACATAAAATCTTTGAAAATTTTCTTCTCTGTTCCTGGGTTTTAAGCAGTTGAATTACCTATATAGTTATGAACAAGGACTGTTAGCTTCCAGATTTGTGAATTTCAAGGACCCAGGGTCAGGGGTACCATAGAGGGGGGGGGGGCTGTACTTATAGACTGAAAATGAATGAATTGTTTGAATTCTGCTCAAATATTTTTGAAAAATAAGGATACCTTTTCTAAAATTGTGCAATGTGTGAATCTAGGCCTAAGGGTCGGGAGTTCATGTGTAGTAGGGGCATTACTGATTATTGCTGAATATGATTAATTAGTTGAAATGTATTTTTTTGTTCCTCTGCCTTGTCTATGGGTATAAAGTAACCAAACTAAGCAACTGCTAAGTGTTTAGTTATGATGATCAATGATGCCTCTTTCAAAATTGTGAATGCCATAGCATCTGGCTTAAAACATGAATCAAATTCAATCACTGGAAAGTTGTTGCATAATGCTCAGGTGACCTATAAGGCCCATGGGCCTCTTGTTTTCTAAACGCTTGCAGATATTGATTTGAATTTTGGTACGTGATTGTATCTTATTGAGTTACAGATCAAGTTTGAATTTTGTTTCGCTTCATTGATTTTTGACATTTTGAATATTTGGTTTTCCCTTTTTTTTTCTAAACGCTTGCAGATATTGAGCTGAATTTTGGTACGTGAGTGTATCTTAATGAGTTACAGATCAAGTTTGAATTTCGTCTCGCTTCATTGATTTTTACAGAGTTATGGCATTTTGAATATTTTTCATAATCGCTTAATTAAGATCGGGTTCGAACTGCGCTAATTTCCGATTGTCGACAAAAATATGATGCGAGGAAAAGACGATGGATAAATGAGTTGAATTTTCGTCTTGATGTTTATTATTTTATTAGATTTAAAGCATTTACAAGTTGAAAATTTTTCAGTTTAACCTTGGACATGACTTTTGCACATTAAAAAATGACATCCTGAAGATAAAGGGGAACCCGGTAGGGGACATGTATTGCTTATGCAATACTCTCAGAATGCTTGTTTTATTTCATTTCCGACATTTTTTGTTTTCATTTCCGACATGATTTCTTTTTCATTTCCGGAATTTACCTGTGCGACAATTCAATGTTTTCTAAGTAAAAATCAATGGAATTTTGAAAGTATTTATACCAAAATATTGATAATAATAATAAAATCATCTTTACATAATATATGCATACATACATGTAGCACCAAGTCAACTTAAAAGAGGTCAATGAATATAAATAATTTTCACCACATTTATTGTGCACTAAATTAAATGTCAGTGACAGCACCATACTTATGTCCAAGTCACCGATATATTAATTAACGCAATTAGAATTAAATGATTTATTCCTTTAAAATTTTCAGAAGTAAAGTTATCAAATCTATAGGTACTACATATTATGTAGAAGAATTTATTTCAAAATCACTGGACACTAACGATAAAAACACTTCAAAAGCACTCAATGATCTTTCTGAATTGAAAACAGCATTATAAAATTCATGAAGCAGAACGCTAGACTCACAAATGATATCCTTGACCTTCAATGCAGATCAATGCGAGAAAATTTACTATTCTACGGAGTAGATGAGGCACCAAAAGGGGAGCAAGCAAACTGTGAAGTTATTGTTAAGAGAATATGCTCTGCCAATTTAGAACTAGAGGACGACATTCTAATAGAAAGGGCACACAGAATCGGCAGAAGAAACAACGTAAAACCACGCCCGATTGTAGCAAAATTCAACAGATTCCCCAAGCGTGAACTCATCCGCAAAAATGCCTTCAAACTTAAAGGAACACATCTGTCGATCGGTGAACAATTCCCGAAAGAAATCCAAGAACGGAGGAAGGGCCTGTACCCCATTTATAAGAAGGCCAAGGAAGATGAAAAAAGGCATCCCTTGTTAAAGACAAACTTTACATCGATGGAGAGTTATACATAGATGCTGGATCTGAAACACCGGAGTACGAGTATCCTAAATCAGAGGGGGTGCAAGAGGATTCAGAAGAGGTGGCAGAGGTGGTAGGGGAAAATAGTGGGGTCAGGAGAGCGAAGATGTATTACGAATCATAGGATTGAATTTACACGGAGGTTTTGACAATAAATGGAAAGATAACAATTTGAGAATTTTTTTGTGTACGTATGACATAATTTGCCTATCTGAATGCTGGATTGAAAAGGATTATAAAATCGACGATCCGAATTTCAAAGCGTTCATTTTTCCTAGGAAAACTAGAACTATGCATGGTGGGGGGACTATTATACTTATAAGAAATGAATATATTCCATACATTACTTTTGTTGAAGCTGTTTATGATACAATTATATGGCTAAAAAAAGATAAAGATTTTTGTAATCACGATAATGATATATACATTGCTTTTACATATTTCCCCCTTTGGCTTACAATTCTGTATTTTTCAAAGAGAATGAAATTAATTTATTTGAGGAATTAGAAAAACTTTTAAGCTTTTATATGTTGGTTGGTGATGTTTTTCTATTTGGTGACTTCAACAGTAGAACAAAATCTTTGCCTGATTTTATCTTGAATGATGAGTTACATGCATCGGTGAACAACACATTACGATACAGAACTGACGATCAGCTGACTGCGAGGGTCAACCCAGATCTAGGTCACAATGAATACGGAAACCGTTTACTGTCGTTGTGTAAAGCTACAGGTGTGCGTATTGTGAACGGTCGGCATAGTGGTGGACATTCCAACGACTTTACTTTTAATGGTGCTCGTGGTCTTAGTACAATAAATTATTTATTGACCACAACTGACATGTTTGATTCTATTTGTAAATTTATTGTCTGTAACTTTGCTAATTTTTCAGACCATGCACCTTTACATATCGAATTGAGATGCTCTTTGTCTATGGAATCTTCTGAAAACACTAATTCGCATGTTTATAAAACCCGTAGTATTTACAAATGGGATCCAACATATAGTGAAGCATGCAAAGACTATTCAATTCATTAGACGACATGTATAGTCATGTGGAATTTAATGGGATTTCTACACAAAATGATCTAGACAATTGTATTGCAAAAATTACTGATATGTTGAATGCTGATGTAGGTAGTTTTTTTTTTTCGTGTAAATACTGATCATTACCACAGAACTTCTGGCAAAAGATTAGAACACTCCACTTTCTTAAGTTCAGATGATAAGCCCAGGTTTGATAAAAACTTAAAAGATCTTTATAGATATTATATTGTAGCTTTACGTACATTCAATAACTGTAAAAATATACAAAATCACTCTGATTTGATTAATAAAAAACGCATTTACAAGAAAGAAGAAACAAAGCTTAAAAGATTGTACAAACAAGCAGAAGGAAATAGGTTAAACATATTGAAGAAAAATAATCCCAAACAATTTTTTGCCAAATTTAATAGAAGAACAAAATCAACTCCAAAAGTATCAATAGAAACTTTTTATGAGCACTTCAAAGATATCACTCAGAATGAAGAAATTGGCAACTCGAATGGTGAAAATGTAGGTGGTGAATGTGTTTTTGAGGAACTTGATAAAGAAATTTGTGAAGATGAAATTAAAAGCGCCATTAGTAATTTAAAGCAAGGGAAATCGCATGGCGAAGATGGGATAATGAATGAATATTTTATTGAATTCCAGGAATACCTACTTCCGTTGTTAAGTAAACTTTTTAACTGTATTTTAGACACAGGTTTTTTCCCGAAAAGTTGGTCATCGTCTGTAATTGTGCCTATTTTCAAAAAAGGTGACAATAAGAACCCAGACAATTATAGGGGTATAAGTCTTGTTAGTAACATGGCTAAATTGTTTACTTCAATATTGAATACTAGATTATTAGAATGGTCGAAAAGTAACGATATAATAACAGATGCACAGTTTGGCTTTAAACCTTATTGCGGTACACATGAAGCAATATTTGTTCTTCATTCATTGATATCAAACACTTTATCTAAAAATAAAAGACTGTATTGTGCTTTCATTGATTTCAAAAAGGCGTTTGACTCTATTGATAGATCTAAACTGTGGATTTAGTTATCTAAAGTGGGTATCCAAGGTAAATTATTAAAGGTCATAAAAGCTCTGTATAATAATGTGAAATCTTGCATTGTGGTAGAAGGCCAATTGAGTGATTATTTCTGTAACACTATTGGTTTGATGCAGGGAGAAGTGTTATCTCCAATTTTATTTAATCTCTATGTGAATGACTTTGAAATGAGTTTTTTTAAAATCTGGCTGTATCTTTTATGATCTAATGTCACTGAACTTATTTTTGTTAATGTATGCAGATGATATGGTCCTTTTTTTTGAAACAATTGAAGGTTTGCAATCACTTTTGAATGAATTGTCTGAATATTGTAAGTCCTGGAATTTATGCGTTAATGTGGACAAATCTAAAGTCTTAATTTTTAGAAATAAGGGCAAAATCAAATCTAATGAATGGTTCATTGGTAAACATGTTTTGGAAATCGTCGAACAATTTACATATCTTGGAATTATTTTTCAATATAATAATAAATTTACAATGGCGGAAAAACAGTTGTCTGACCAGGGCAGAAAAACATTATTTGTGTTGAAAAAAATATAAGGGGTTTGTCTCTTAATCATGAAACTCTATTATCGCTTTTTGATTGTTATGTTGGAGGCATTGTAAATTATGCATCAGAAATTTGAGGATCTCATAAAGGTGATAATGTAGAAAAACTACATCTTGATTTTTGTAAACAGATATTAGGAGTTAAGAAATCTACATGTAATGCAGCTGTGTATGCTGAGTTAGGCAGACTTCCTCTGTTGTCCAAAAAGAAATTTTCAATGATAAAATTTTGGAGTAATATTTTAGCCAGCGATAACTGTATCATTAGAAATTGTTATGGGAAGATGTATTTTAACTGTGAAATGCATTCACAAAAAACTGGGCTTTTCAGGTTAAGAAATGTTTAAATGATCTAGGTTTTAGTGAGGTTTGGGATAAACAACAAATTAATATACGTACCTTCAAATGTATTAAATATAGGATCTTGGACCAGGCTAAACAAGAAGTATTTGCTAAAATGGAAAGTTCGCAAAAATGCTCTTTTTATAAATATCTACTTGATGGGTTTTACCTTCAGTATTACTTAAAGAAATCTATTCCGGCTAAGTTCCAAAAATGTATATCAAAGTTAAGATTATCATCACACCTATTAGCTATTGAAACAGGGAGATATAATAAAACTAACAAAACGCATAGGAAATGTTTTTCTTGTCATAATTGTGTTGAGGATGAGTATCATTTTTTTTTATTGGTATGTCCTGTTTATGAAGATTATCGAAATAAATTTATCAAAAAATATTTCATTAAAAAACCATCCATGTTTAAATTATTACAATTGTTCAACACTGAGAATTATAAGGATATGTGTAAACTTGGTAAATATATTTAAGACCGCAGAACATTAACTGGCAAAATTGGAAATATACAGCTTACGTCATTTAGAAGTATCTGTTACAATCAAAACATTCAGTGATAGACAGCGTAATGGGCGGGTTTATAGTGTATACAATTCGACGCGGACGTTTGGAAAACATCGGATTGAAATTGCAGATCGAAATTCATTTCCAATCCACCTCAGCTACGCTACAATTCGACGCGGACGTGTGGAAAACATCGGATTGAAATTGCAGATCCAAATTCATTTTCAATCCACCTCAGCTAGCTAGAAGGCACATTACTGATTGACCCAAAAGACAGTATATTTTCAATTTTGGTACAGTTTGAATATTTCATTTCTGTGTGGTAAATATATGTTTGTGTTAGGGGAGGGGGAGGGCTTAACAATTTCAAATAAAGTTGTTCAACATTTTTCAGTGAGAATAAGTATAAAACTCATGCATGCACTCTTATAATCCTAGAAATAAAATCTGTCGTCATGTTACATGTAAGTCATGACCTGACTCGACAATTTTTACCCCCCCCCCCCCTTCCCATCTAGAATCAAATATCTCCTGAAAAATAATCTTTGTCTTCTATGATTTTTCGCGTCCCTAGAATTATATGCTAAAACTCGTATTAATGTGAACTTCAAACAATATGTATTCGGGAGCCGAAATAAGTTGATTTTTGAATCATATATTCACTCTTAGCTTTAAAAACAGATCAGATGGATTGAAAATGAATTTGGATCTGCAATTTCAATCCAATGTTTTCCACACGTCCGCGTCGAATTGTAGCGTAGCTAAGGTGGATTGAAAATGAATTCCGATCTGCAATTTCAATCCAATGTTTTCCAAACGTCCGCGTCGAATTGTACCCGCCCATTAAGCTGTCTATCACTGAATGTTTTGATTGTAACAGATAGAAATGACGTAAGCTGTACATTTCCAATTTTGCCAGTTAATATTCCGCGGTCTTACCCGCCCATTACGCTGTCTATCACTGAATGTTTTGATTGTAACAGATAGAAATGACGTAAGCTGTATATTTCCAATTTTGCCAGTTAATGTTCCGCGGTCTTATTACAGTCTGAGGCGAAGAGGTGATCTTGTAATCCGTTAATTGTATGTTTTTCATTACTTTTTTGTTTGTTTGTTATCTATTACTATCATTTTTGTACGTACACATTGTTTTCCTGTAAATTATCCACTTCTGTACTGAAAATGTTTATATTATTTTGTACTGATGAGCTGTAAAGCTTAAAGTTAAAATAAAGAAGACAACATATGTACCTGTATTTGAAATATGTCGGAAATGAAAAGTTGATAATTACCTAAAATTCCGAAAGTGAAATTCGAAAAAATCTAACAGTTATTCCTTAAATACACTGAGTCTTCAATGCCTACATATATATTATTTATTCAATTCCATTGAATTTGATCCTATTAGGGATTGAATACCTTAAAGATAACTTTAACATTCAAAATTTGGTTAACATGTAGTCTGACCAAGAAAAACAATAACTTGAATAACATGTCCTGATTATATAGCAAAGAATTGTTAACATTTTTGTACAAAATATTTATATAGCTCATTTAGAAGTCGGTTATAGAAAGAAACAGCATTGACTACTCTACACTACAATACTGCACTATCATTTGGTAAAATCAGAAAGATCAGACTATCATCACAAAGCTTAGCTACAGAAAGTTGACGCCATAAATATGTCCTAATATGCAAAAACCCGAATATGTCATCTGACAGTTTAGATTTTAGATGAAAGAAAAGTGCAAATCATACTAAAATGCCCAAGAAATCCGGATTAATGAGTAAAGCATATTTTAAAAAATACTGGGAAAAAAACCATCTTTGTTTAAATTCATGCAATATAAATGTGAACCTTTAATGTTAAGGATCTTTGGAAAGTTTCTGTCCCATATGCTTATGATATTCTGTCTTTAATGGTCTTGCAAGTTCCAAACAAAGAGAACAAATGAAGGCATTGTCCCATATAGTTACATAAATATTAATGTACATTTAGACTTAGGGAATGATACCAGTATCTTTAATCAGTCTATCACATTTGAAGAAATAAAGAATGCAATAAATAAATTGAAAAACCAATAAAACCCCAGGTGGTGATGTTTTGTATTACCGGTAGTATATACTAGTATGAAAACAACTATGTCATGACAATATAGTACATCAGCGTTTATGCAATTTTTCATGCATGAAATCGAAAAGTAAGATTTGACACTTTTAATATTCCTTAAGAAGAGTTTTTTCACAAGAAAACAAATGAATTGTTTTACATGTCAAATAAACAACAAATGCAAGATGACATGTTTGTTATGTTGAAACTATATGTACTTCTTATGCTGATGATACGGTCTTTAAAAAACCAAAACAACATTTGACCGAACAAGATAGGCAATGTACATGAAATCCTTCCTAAAATCGCTATTTTAATTTACCATTAAATTGTGAACTAGACTTGTTTGATAATATCATCAACCCATATTTACTTTATTCTTGTGAAGTTTAGGAGTATGAAAATTTATTTAAGACATAATAGAAAAATTGCACTTAAAAATTCTGAAATTTATTTTTAATCTTTAATCAAGTATTCAAAATTGATTGCAAGCTGTATGGAGAAACAAATAGATATCCACTGCCAATAACCATAAAATTAACAAAGTTAATTCAGAGAATTTGCGTCCCCCGCTTTGGAAAAAATTAAATCATGCGCAGTTTGGGGTGAGTTGGGGGGGGGGGGGTTCCCAACCCCCATTCTGAATTTGTAGAATTATTAGAAGTATACATTTATACTGAAGCAAATAAAATATATCAATGAATATAAAGATTTGATTACTTATTTTTTATTATGTGTGTTGAAAAAAATTCTTTTTATGAGGAATATTTATCACACTGTAGTGGTGATTTTATGAGTTTGTACAAGCCAAACCTCATGTCATAATTTTTTATAATTTCATATGCTGAATACTATCATTTAGTAAAAAAAAAGGATTTCAGAAAAAAATGGATCGCCCAGATTTTGAACCCGGAATCTCTACAAGACATATCACTACACCACGGAACCGCTGGGGATAATTCTATGCAAAGATGAAGTCAATTCATGAAAATATTCGCGTTCGATAACTGCCAAATTTTACACAATACATGGTGTCTAATTTGACCTTTATTCAACAATTTTAATAAATGTAATAAGAATATAAAGTCCTGTATATAAAGAACCTGTTTTATACGTAATAACTCTCCTCATGTTCCTGCGCTAAAAATACTAGTAGCAACATGTAATACAATAAATACTAATAAACAATCGGGGCGGTGCACTTTGAGAGGGGCGAGAGAGGTCATTGGGAATTTTTGTATTATGCAAATTTTCGAAGACTTGGCTGGTTTGTCTGTGCATTGGTTGCCGGCGACGTTTACGACGACAATGTCGCCGTTGTTGAAGTTACTGTTGTCATCGGTCTTTGACTAACTAGTCTTGAGGCTAATGTTAACATTACGTCGTCATTTAAAATTTCGTTTATGATTTTTCTAGCTTCGTCCATTTGCATGCGTTGGTATCCGTTGAATGCATTCAAAACACTGACTCGAGTGCCTAATCACCATCGACCCAGGTGACCAACAGATTGTTTCAAAGGCTAGTAGTACTAGTCCCAATCTTTGTGCTTAATACAGGGGTGATATAAATTTGTTTAATTGCTAACATCGATTAGTGTACAGTTGTCTTTCGTGTAAGAACCAGCAGGAGCGGGCTTCTGCATGATACCTGTCATATACATTCTTGAAAGGTTCGCACAACGGGTGATCGCAGAAAAAAAGTTTGACATGTCTCTGTTATAGACAATTTAGGCAATATTTTATTTACAATCAAGCCCCCCCCCCCCCCCCGAGAAGCATAAAAATACATTAGTAGATAAAGGCAGTGTACATCAATAGGTAGATAAAAAAAATATAAATCAAATTGTATTAAAGTACATTACTAGTAGTAGTATATCTAGTTAGTTATACATTAATCGCAAAATTTGCTTTTATTTTGGTCTTTTAATTTTGTATTTTGTGTAAAGATGGTGGAAAATAATAAAAACTAGAGCAAAGCTCGTTGCAAAGCAACGAGTAGGTCTTCCGTCCGGTTTTGACCGGAAGTGCCGGAATTAACGTAAACAAAAGAAAGCAATGAGCTTAGTAGTCTCCAGTGACTTTATTATTTCAATTTTGCATCAAAACCTTCAAAATAGTTTTTTTGGCTACTTCCGGTTCTACTGGAAATGATGTCGACGGACGGAAAATTAAGAATTTTATTTCCACTGACATATGTTACCCCAAAACATGTCAAAAATGGCCAAAATATCTTTTTGACTACTTCCGGTTTGACCGGAAGTGACGTTATTTGACGACTTTTAACAATTTGGGCTTCGTTTCCGGCTGACATCAAAGCCGAAAGACCAGAAAAAATTCAAATTAAACCATTTTTTTTTATTCAAGAGGTTAAATTTTTCGTCAACTTCCGGTATAAACCGGAAGTACTTCAAATCAATGCTTTTTGTTGACAATTGTGAATGTATACATGAGTTCTGTTTGCCTTTAATCACGACGGTTAAATTTTTCAAAAAATCTTGAAATTAAACATCACTTCCTGTGTCGACCGTATTAAAAGACGTAATACATATCTTAAAGAGATGTTTTACCATCCCTGAAAATTTCGTGATTCAGTCTTGAGTGGTTTACAAGAAGATGCGTGGACAAAATAACGATTTTAAAAATGAAAAATGCGACCGGAAGTGATTTTTTCAAAAATGCAAAAAAATGTCTGGATATATTACAAAAATGCATCATTCCTGAAAAAATCATTGAAATCGGTTCAGTAGTTTCGGAAGTCGGAAGACCTTAAAAAATATTGATTTCTTTAAAACTTGGATTTAAATTAAATAGTGTCAATTCATTTAAAATTCAATGTGTTGTATTTACATGCCTTTGATAAGAGTTGTCGTTCTTGCTACTGTACGAACGATAACTCTAAATTTTTTCAAGCATCTGAAGCACACCGACCTGTTTTCTAATAAATATTTATAAAACATGCGTAATGAGGATGCGCGCATGTTTGGTTCATGTCGTTTTCTCACTCGTGAAGTTTTCACTTTTATGTTTGTGTAATTTTCACATTCGTGTAAATATTTTGTGATTTGTGCATTTTCCTTAATGTATGTGCAAAATTCAACAAGTTAGTGCATATTTCCTAAACTTTGTGTAAGTTTTTATTACATCGTGTAATTTTTTGTTTGAGGTGTGCAGAAAATAATTTTGAACCAATCGGCGTGCCATACTCGGCTTTCTCCGTAAATCTCCGACAAGCAGAGATTTACGGAAACAGCCAAGCAACTGGTAGACCAAGACGAAGCCTGATCACCTTCTGTTGTCGGGTTCGGAAATCGATTAACAAATTTCGTAACTTCTTGTTCATTTCAAGGTGTCGCATCGGTAATTGTTTTCACTGAATGTAATATAATTCTATATAGAATAAAAATCGGTAAAAATCAGGTATTTGTTTACTAGAAAAAATATTCAAATCCGTGCTTAAAGAAAGAAGAAGATGACCGAGTAGTAAACTTGTGTTTGCACGCATAATTAAACGAAAGGCCGGGTCCCTACAAGGGGGAGATTTTCAAGAAAAGACAAAAATAGGGTGGGATCATTTAAACATATTTTCCCGAGAACTTATAGCGCCAAAAAAGCTGAAACTTGTGCGGAAAAATCCTTAGGTAGAGGCCCATAGGCCGCGTCGCTCATCTGTGAAACTTTGCCCTTGCTGGTCTTTACCAGTGTTCCCCCCTTTGTTTTACCGATTGTGGTCTAGCTCTACCCCCGGGGGTCATGATTTGAACATTTTAGAATCTACATTACCCCAATATGCTTTCACACAAGTTTCAGATTTTTCTGGCCCAATGGTTCTTGAGCAGAAGATTTGCAAATATTTTCCCACATATATAATTTTTGATGTAAAACTTTGATTCCCATTATGGCCCGCCATACCCCCAGGGGTCATAATTTAAATTAATCTGTGTACATTTTTCCAGTATATTTTTAGCTCTGCTGAGCCAAAGGCTCAAAGAGCTAATGCTATGGCCATTTGTGCGGTGTGCGTTAACTTTTTAGAATATGGGCCATAACTCAAGAACCAATCTGTACCAAATTTGTCACAGGGTATCCTTGGCCCAAGGGCTACGATTTGTACTAAAACTAGGGTTTGGACCCTAAAACAAGGGGAGATAATCAGGAAAACAAAACCAAAAGTACTATTTGCAAAAAAATCATCTTCTCCAGAACCATCAGGCAGATTTTCACCAAACTTACATACAAGAATCAGGATATGTTGAGGATTAAAAATTGTTCAAGGCATGACCCTCGGGCAAAGGGCGTGGCCTCAAGGTCACTTTGAAGTTGACCTAAATTTACAATTAATAAAAATGTTTATATTTTGCTTACTATAAGGGCTAGGATCATCAAATTTTGTAAGTTGATGTATCTTAGGACTTCACATCATGTTACTCAAAAGTAGGTCACGGTGACTTACTTTTATAATTTTGCGGGCATTTGTTTTCAAATTGATTTGAAGGCATATTTTGGACACTTTAAGGCCTATGATCATGAAACTTAGTCAGTTGATGCATCTTGGGTCCTCAAACAACATCAACCTATAAGTAGGTCACCGTTACCTTCTTTTTGAACTTTATGACTTAACTTTTTAAAACATTAAATCCCATTATTTCAGGCACTGTAAGGATTAAAATCATCAAATCTTGTAAGTTGCTGCATCTTGGTACCTAAGACATATTTAGAAAAGTAGGTCACTGTGACCTACTTTTACAATTTTGCAGTCATATGTTTTCAAATTGTTTAAAAGGCATTTTTATTTCCATATCCTTCTTTATTACTTTCAGACCTACAATCATCAAACTTGATCAGGAGATGCATCTTGGGACTCTGAAAAATGTCGACCAAAATGTAGGTCATGGTGACCTACTTTAGACATTTTATGGCTATATTTATGTATCTTAAGTATTTATTGGCTTAGAATCAT
>NW_026929236.1:0-37642 GCF_032062105.1 Saccostrea cuccullata | reverse complement strand
CTTTTTTTTAAAATACCGCATATAGATATAAATTCCATTGGAATGATGTAAGTTTTTTCCCTTTAATATAAATAAAACTTAGCTTTTTGATGAAATATAATGTTTAGATAGAACTTCTTTATAGCATGTAATAACCTTTTAATTGGCAAAGAAATCGTGGATAATTATATTGACAGTCATTACAAATATAATAAATAAAAATATGTTCGATCTTAATATGTAGAATTTTGTAGATCACTAAATTTTCGCGACACCTTATTTTCGCGAGATAGTCATTGTCTCTTGATTAGCGAGACAAATTTTTCACGAATTGTGGTTATTGCTCTATATAATCTTAAGGAATACTATTATACGCGAGAATTAAATTTTCGCGAGCACACTGTCTCGCGTAATTACGCGAAAATAAAGTTCTCGCGAATAAAAAGTGATTTACAGTACTTCTTTTACGGAAATGCATACTGTATACAGGTTTATTTTTGCCCGTTCACACAAGCAAACAATTTGTCACCGTTTTGAATTCGTCCAGTTCTATTAAAGAGATAATGCTTTGTTCTTTCAATTCGTCAACTTGCACCGAGGGCGAAAGGGACTACGATTAATCGGGGACAAAAATTTCCTTGTAAACAGTACTCTACAGGATGAAACGTGGAGATGTAAACAGTATTCATGTTCAGAAGTTCATTGAAAAATTGCAAATTTGGAGGAAAGCAAAGACAGACCTTTTAAATATCAAAAATGGGATCAGGTGCCAGTAAGCAAGGGACAATAAAAAGACAAGAATAGGGCGGGATCTTTTTTTAAAAAGTTACTGCCTACGAACCATTTGGCCAGAAAACCTGAGGATATCTTGAAGACCCCGGGGGTTCTGTATATTCTAAATTGTTCAAATTTATTACCCCCGAGGTAGAGGCACAATGGGGGATCAAATTTGGAGATTAAAATATGTAAAGAATTTTTATTAAGAAATCTTCACATGAACCACTGGCAGAAGGATAAAACGTACGCTTAACTAGGACCTCTGGTCCCCTGCAAATAGTTCGTCATTTTGCGTAGTAATAAAACATTTTAGGAACTCTTCAGGCATTAAAGGCACAAAAGTAAATTCATCGATATCAATACGGAGACCTCAGGTCACCTTATCTAGATAAATTGAATTTTATATGATAGACCGTTTTCTTTGTCTTGCTCCAAAATAATCATATTTATAATTTTATACAGATGTACTTTCTAATACAATATTCGTGCGGGTAAGGACGCTGTCATGAAAAAATCTAAAGTAGTGGATTCATGATTCTCATTAACCTTTTGATTTTTTCAAAAAAATCCTTTCAAGATTCCTACACAAATTAAAACAAAAGTGGATAACTACAATTACTAATATTTTTAATAATTGTTGAGATATTCTTACACGCAGTCATTTTCACTCATTTTTTAAGACATAGGGTGACTTTTGAGTACTAACCTTTTTTTTTTTACAGTCAAACGTTTTTTAAAGCAGTGTGAACTACTCCCGAAATGATACCTATCAAATTGCTAGTGTCGTATAGTCAATCATACAACATCAGTGTTTATTTGTTGAAATTTGGCAAACAGTACATTCGACGTTTATCCATTTTTGATGCCCATTATATAATTTTTTTATCATTGAAATCCATCTGCTCATTTGTCTATAAAACGGACATTGATTGCTGTAAATTTTACATATTTCAGTGAGGATTTCTTTTGGATTCTTAAAAGTTTTACTGCAACTTTAATATATATTAGGGATATTTGTCCCTATTGGACAGTTCTAGTTGCAACTGTACATGCCGTACATGTAGGTATATTATGCATTTTTTGACAGGCATTTTACTTCCTGCTAGATAAAATGAAGAAGAATGGTTTTAATAAAGGTTTAATTTCACTCTAATTTACTGATTCTGAACCATTTATTTTTAATGCAGTATCTTGAATACTCCTGTTTTCCACCTTCTTACAGTGAAACTATGTGATGAAAAGCGGTCACACAAACTGTCATTAAAGATTCAATAATGAGAGAAAGTCAAGCTTAATGACATATATCTGTATTGTATGTCATAGAGTTCAAGACATTATTTATAGAGCAGCCCTTGTAATTTGTACATCAGTAGGGGGAGAAGAGGTCACTTATATTTTACATAATTAAACATGTTGGGACCAATCGCCCAAATGGGATATAATAGTCCGTTTGGGATATAATATCCCAAATGGGCTATAAATTTACAGTGCAAAAAATGAAAATTTCTATTTTGGCTATGAATATCATAATTCCGCATCAGAACACTTAAAAAGGAATAACTTTTGATAAGCAAGTTTTTCTGCAACCCTGTCGTTAGTAAGATTGATCCCCAAGAAGTTATGGAACTTCCGAGGGATCAATCTACTAAACAATGGGCATACAGGAAAACCTGTCAACCAAAAGTTATTGCCTTAAATTTTAAGTGTTTTGATGCGGAATTATGATATTAATAGCCAAAATAACAAAATTTTTGCACTGTCAATTTAAAGCCCATTTGGGACTATTATATCCCAATTGGGCGATTGGTCCCAACCTGTTAAAACTAATGATCACACTATTTTGAACGACAATGAAGAAACCGGACGACACTTTTTATTTTACATCAATAAGAAACCAGAGGTTATCTTGTATTGTAAGTCAACAGGGAGACCAGAAGACACATAATATTTTACATAAATATTGAGACCAAAGGACTCCTTTTTAGTCACCTGAATCAACTCATGTGACTTATTGCTATCTTTTTTCTTTTTTTTTTGGATTTTTGTGCGTTTACATTCGAACATTTTCAGCTTGTCTTTGCAATCCCTCAACCATTTACAACCAATTTTGGTATAAAGCATCTATGGGTGAAGGGGAAATTTTTTAAATCATGGTCCCTGCCCTCCACCCCCTAAGGCAAGAAAGTTGGGGCGAAAATACTTGAGTACTACAATTGATGAAATCTTTACAAATCTTCTTTACTCATTGACATCAAACCGTCTAACTTTTACTGTTTGCATAATTATTATAAGGATTGACTCCTCTACCAAAATTGTGAAGTTTATTGTCCCAGTGTCAGGGGCCCTGGGGTAAGAACAGGGCTATAAAAATTTATATCGTGAAATGCATTTATTCTTCGAAAATCTTTCCATCTGTCCCTGGATATTAAACAAACTAACTTCGTGCATAGATATGATGAGAAAGGATATTCTCTCCAAAGTTTTGAAATTCGTGAACCAAAGGTCAGGGTTCTGGTGTTACGGTGGGGTAATAAATTGTAAAGTTAAAATGCATTAATTCCTTTAAAAATCTTCCTCTCTGCTCCTGGATAATAATTCAACGAACTACATATAGTTATGATAAACAAGGGAGCATCTTCCAAAATTATAAATTTCAAGGTCCCTTGCTGATGGGTACCATTGAGGGACGGGGGCTCTAATTAAATACTGTAATTGAATAAATGGTTTGAATTTTGTTCTTTGGTATAAACCAATTTTTTATATAAACAATTGTGCCTTTTCCAAAATTGTGAAATGTATGACCCCAGGATGAGGGTTTTTGTGGTCAATGGGCACTACTATTTATTGCTAATAATTGCTGACTATTTGAAATGCACTTTTTGTTCCCCTTCGCTCTTATAAAGGTATTCAGTAGCCAAACTAAGCATGCTAAGTATAGTAATGATGAGCAATGGTTTTTTTTTTTTCAAAATTGCGAATGTCTTGGCCTCTGGTTCAAAGCGCGAACCAAATTCAATTGTTTCAAAGTTTTTACATGATGTTCAGATCTCCGATAAGACTCATAGGCCTCTTGTCGTATTCTTATAAGAGAACCTCGAGTATCCCGTTAATATGAATTTTATCTGTAACCTCTAGTCCTACCTTGTTTTCTTTCTTTTTTTTTGGTAAGACGGGTCTAGAAGCATTGATGCCTTATTTCTGCATTCATATAAATTTTACTTATGTCTGGTTTCCTTAAAAATGTACAACAAAGGAGACCACAGGTCTCCCTATTTATGTACATTACAAGGTGACTTCTGGTCCCCCTTGTGATGTAAATATAAAGTGACTTGAGGTCCCCATAATGATTTAAAACATAGGGTGACATCTGATCCCCTATTGATGTATAAGGTAACCTCTGTTTCCATTTCTGATGTAAATTAATCAGACGTCTGCTCTTGTATAGTATTAGGTGACCTCTGGTAACCTATCTGTTGTCATTGGGGAGACCACAGGTCACCCATCATAATTCATAAATGTTAAACTCTTATACATCATATATCTTATAATATTGCAGTTAATGTTGATCAGCAACCCCCCTCCCCCTCTTTCTTTTCTTATACCCATCAGATGGTTATACCCATTTACAAAAATAAATTTTCTGGATTTTTTTACACTGTAAAGGCTTCACAGTATTACAATTTATTCTATTTCACTTCACGTATGCAACACACTATATTTTCTAGCGGAGTAAACAGGCCCGATAGACGTGAACTGCGCAGGGGACCTAAGGTCCTAGTTGAGCGTAACGTTTATCCTTCTGCTGAACGCAGAAGCACTGGGTCAGAAAAGCTAGTAGTGCATAACGTACCCGATCGTAATCCCAATCATGAAAACATAAAATTCCCATCATTTCGTCAAAAATTAACTCATCAAGATGCACTCACATACCAAAATTCAGCTTAATATCTGCAAGCATGTGAAAAAATGTGCGGGAAACAAAGTCGAATAGACAGACAGAAGGAAGGACAGACAGACGAAATGACAGGCTCGGAGGAAACTCCAGTTTCATTGATAGGGAAAGTTATAAAAGATTTTTTCAATGTTTTTGAAAATATTGCAATAAATATTGCTTTGCAATTACAAATATATCAGTAATATGCAATCCAAAATTTTCAATCGATATGCACAACCTTTTGGGAATACTTAAATGAAGACGGCATATATGGGTAAAGGTACTAAAATTGTGAATTTCATGGTTGCTGCCCCCCTGGGCCTTAGTGGTTGGACCAAAACCACTAAAATTAATGCAATCTTTAAAAATCTTCTTCTTTACACCTGGACATCAAGCAGTCAAATTGTTTGCTTGATTGTAATCAGTATTGAATCCTCTACCAAAATTGTGAAATTCATGGCCCTGGGGTAAGGGGTTTTAGTGCCAGGTCGGGGCTAAATAGATTATAGTGAAAATGAATTATGAAATATTCTCTGTTCCTGGGCATAAAACAATCTAAATAAGTATATAGTTATGTTGAATAAGGCTGACTCTTTCAAAATTGTGAATTTCAAGGTGCACTGGGGTCGGGGGTTCTGGTGTTAGGGCGGGACCCTATTAGTTATATAGTGAAAGCTTTAAGGAGGAACAGGGCCTTTGGTTGAAAAAATTCCTGTCAATGAATTTTTTTTTCGTATATTTTATATTACTAATTTAATATGTACTTAACATTTTAAAACGGTCCTGTCATGGGATTTCTTGACTTTTTTAAAGATGTCGCCACACAAATACCGCCCTGTTTAGAGTCTCACTCTGTATGGAGTTTAGATAATCCGACTTAACTCAATATGAGTTAAGTCTCGTTATGGAGACAAATAGAGATAAAAAGTTCAGGGAAGATAACTCTCACTCAAATGCACTGACTCCATTTAGCCACATCCATTACGCATGTGCATTTGTCCTTTCCATCTTCCGTCATCCATTGAAGCTCAGCATTGAGTTGTAGTCCCAACAATATTCATCTTCATCTGGTGTTCCTTTGACCGTCCAACGTTGGAAATATGAACATAATCAGGGCAAATAGATCCTGGACAAAGCGCCCATCCATATTACCCGATGTCGGAATATTTATCATAGCATATCTAAAGTATCAACATCCCCAACGACGATATTAACAACGTGTGCAGCAACCATCGCAGGAGATGAACTCTTGTTTGTGAACATGACCTCGGTGTTAATACATTGGTGAAATCGAAACCAACTTTTCTTTGTTATTAAAACCAACGTGTAAAAAAAAAAATGGTGCCCACATACATTGGACATTACCGATAGCCACCATGCAGTTATCACGTGCCTGTTGGATCCACCACGACATAGATCGGTGTCACAAATCATCGGGTTCGGACTGCAAAATATTCCATCCATCATGGCTTCCTTGTAAACATGTGTCGGTAAAATTGTTTTAATTTTTAAGTGCAGCGAGGAACTTTGAGAGAGACCTTTACTGCGCATTCAACCATAGTGGCATTTATCACTTTGTTAATTTAAATGTTAATATTTACTTGCCATTTAATTGAATTATTTTGTGCGTCAATCAGCTGATCTCTTGACAGTCTTGTTGTTACACTTGTGCTTGTTTTTTTTATATGCTATTTATTCAATGTTTATTTATTTATTTTTGCATTGACATCACCTCGATAATCACCACCATTGTTTTTGCCCCCACGTTTTACACTGGTTGAGAAATATTTTTCAAGAAAGACTCACAGATCAGGGAGTGTGCGAGTTGAGGGTAAGCTATGACTGATTGAAGAGGTATGCATCTACAGATCAGGTTCATATACCATAGATTTGGTAAGATTTATGATTAGTGAAGTTTGTGTATATTGTGACGTCTATTTGTGTTTAAATAGAATTTCATTTGGATACTATGAATTGAAATGTTTATAGTGAAAAGTAAAGTATTTTATGATGACAAATTTGCATAATATTATTTGCATGAAATGTTATTTTACGATCCTTAAAAGTTACGAGGAAAATGGAATGATTTCCTTGAGCAAAATATTCAGGGTCCAACGATTATAAGTGCAGGCTCCTTGGGTGTTCAATGACGATGTCTTACATTTGGAAAAAATTTCATCTAAACTCCATTGGATTGTCAGTCAGTAGGTAACAAAAATAAATAAAAACCGAAATAGATAATATAATAAAAAATTAAAATAAAATAAATGAATAATAATAATAAATAAATAGTGTTGCAAACTACTTAAACATTTCAACAAACATGTCATGAAATAGGAATTCCAATTATTGCAGATTAAGATTGAAAGCCCAACCACTTATTTAAAATAAAATAAATAAATTTCAAGGATTCCTTAGAGTCTTAGAAACTACCTAAACATTTCAACAAAATTGTCAGGAAATATTAATTCCAATTAAATCAGTTTAAAATTGTAGGCCACACAACGTATTTAACATAAAATAGATAAACGAATAAATAAATTTCAAGGATTCCTCAGTGTGTTAGAAACTATCTAAACACTAACAAACTTGTCAGGAATAGAAATTTCAACTAATTCAGGTTAAAATTGAAGGCCCAACCGCTAATTTAACATTTCTTGTTCTAGTTAGAAATTCCACAAGCCAAGTTCAAGTTCAATTTATTCACTCAAACCTTATAAATGGTACATGAGGTTCAACAATATATGTACAAAAATAAATAAAAAATAAATAGATGAATAAATAAAAATAAATAAATAAATAGATAGACAAATAAATATAATTAAGTTAATTAATTAATTGATTAAATGGATAGATTAAAAAAAAAATAATAATAATAATTATATATGTTTACATACCTTCCACATTTTGTCAAACCAAGAAACATCTTCATTTTTTAAAATACTTCACAGCTACTTGTCAATTAAACCCAACATTCTACGTTCAGTTTTTTTGCTTAATTTGGCATGAAGCCTTCTCGTCATTCCAATTTACTTTAATGCTACAGAAATTTATTTCATTTGTTGGCATTGACACTAATACATTTAAGGGTAATACTCTTAGAATTGGGGTGCTACACACTTGACACTTTATCAGGCTTGTCTGAAGATTATATAAAGATTAAAGGGAGATGGAAGTCCATGCATTTCAGACTTACATTCCATTTTAGTCAGTCAGACATTTGACAACACCTTTTTACTGTTTTTTAATTTATCCTAAGTTTGCAGGCACTTCTATCAGTATGGATTATTGGATCATCTTTAATAGTATTATGCAAAAAAACACACATTCATCAATTTAGACAATGCAAATTGGATTTAGAACAATACAACATCCATATCAGATGATTTGGTCGACAACGAATGACCTGGAAAAAGGTCCAACCATTCAATATTCAAACTCTGGTGTCATAATACAACAACCCACATGTCATAATGATTCATTGTGGGTAATAGTATTGGTTCCATGTCCCTTTGCCATCTACAAAAGTTTATGAAATTGTCTGTCTTGTTTTCAATTAGGTATAATACCAAGGTTAAAATTTATTGGGTCACAAATACTGCCAAGAAATTATTTCAGCCCTATGTTGTCACACAAGGCTTGCATTAGGATAAATAGCTCATTATATTGGTTCATTACCACAAGGGGTCACATGGGGCTATAGTCACTACCCCAATATTCAACAGGGTTCATCAAAATTGTATCCAGAGGGTGTCTAACCTTTCTCATTTACTGGTAGCACATTCTACCATATCCTCTATACCATTCAGTGTGGCATAATCAAAATAATTTGTCAAAATTTGCAGTGCTACCTACCATTTCCGTTTAGTTATTGATCATTACATATATTATTGTTCTTTGCAACTATTAATCTAGTGAATTATTTAACAGTTATTGATCATTACATGTATTATATATCTTTGCAACTATCATTACATATATTATTGATCTTCGAATAAAATTTCTCTAGTTCTACGGTATACTGCATATATATCAAGCAGTAATAATTTTGCAGTTTTGTCATGGCATGGGCAAAATTTGCCGCATGTGGCGGATGTCTTCTCATGCCGCGCTTTATAGGCTCCCATGTGAAGACATATGGCCGAATTTTGCTAGAAACTCGCTGCTGATCCTGTTATCTTCCAGGGCCAGTGGCCAATAATTGAGCTTCCGTCATTGTGCCATTGCTATTGATTCTACGTCATATACTATTGATAGAGTCGACGTAGACCATTGTCTTTGTAATACATTGCTACCTGCTCATTGCAATTCATTTATCATTAAATATCATTGTATATCATTGAATATCATTGCATATTATTGCATAACATTGCATATCATTGAATATCATTGTACCCATTGTTTAAATACATGTATACACTTTGCGTACATCATTGATTGAATATCATTGTTTATCATTGAATATCATTGTACCCATTGTGTATTAATTATTCAATATACACTTTGTGTACATCATTGAATTGATACTTTATGTACATCATTGTAGAGATACCTTGTGTACATCATTGTATTCATTGTATTGATAAGTGATTTGACTATTGATTGTATTGATGATTGATTTTGACTATTGATTGTATTGATGATTGATTTGACTATTAATCAATAAAGCCATGACAAAAACTGCCAATCATTCTCAATCTATTTTGTCGACATAATCAGACTAACTCAATATGAGTTAAGTCCCGTTATGGAGACAAATAGAGATAAAAGTTCAGGGAAGATAACTCTCACTCAAATGCACTGACTTCATTTAGCCACATCCATTACGCATGTGCATTTGCTCTTCCTTTCCATCTTCCGTCATCCATTGAAGCTCAGCATCCCACCCACCACTCCCAATTTACAAGATTTTTATGAATTGTTCTCTTGTGTCAACAAAATGTTGCTGCTGTCTTTGATTTCCTTTTTGTCAGTCACATCAATTTCTTGGCTACCAGCAGAAGAATCCATTACATCCATTCCTTTGGCCAACAGCAGAAGAATCCATAACATCCATTTTCTTGACCTCAAGCAGAAGAATCCATTTGGCCGTTTCCTCTGGCGACCAGTGATAGGATCCATAACTTCCATTCCCTTGGATACCAAAAGAACCTGTTAGCGTCATGGCTTCATTACGTCTCATTGAAATGCAAAGTATATGGTCTTCTTACAGACTGTTTTTTGATGCTGAATCGAATTTTGCTAGAAGCTCGCTGCTGATCCTGTTATCTTCCAGGGCCAGTGGCCAATAATTGAGCTTCCGTCATTGCGCCATTGCTATTGATTCTACGTCATATACTATTGATAAAGTCGACGTAGACCATTGTCTTTGTAAGACATCGCTTCCTGCTCATTGCAATTCATTTATCATTGAATATCATTGTATATCATTGCATATTATTGCATAACATTGCATATCATTGAATATCATTGTACCCATTGTGTAAATACATGTATACACTTTGCGTACATCATTGATTGAATATCATTGTTTATCATTGAATATCATTGTACCCACTGTGTATTAATTATTCAATATACACTTTGTGTACATCATTGAATCGATACTTTATGTACATCATTGTAGAGATACCTTGTGTACATCATTGTATTGATGATTGATTTTGACTATTGATTGTATTGATGATTGATTTGACTATTAATCAATAAAGCCATGACAAAAAGTGCCAATCATTCTCAATCTATTTTGTCGACATAATTCATGTTTACGGGCCCATAGGAGTCCATAATGCAATTTTTTATGAACTAACGATAAATATGATAGAAAACACTATATAGTCAATTATTTCAGAATATTCATAGTGTTTTAATTATCTGAAAGCAATTGGTTTAATTTCATATAGTATTTGGGTGGGATAATTTCTGCATTTTTCAAGGTAGCTTCAACGACAAAAACCTCATTTGGAAAAAAATCTGTCAATAAATATTTCTAAACTTACGATTAAATGTCAGTCCTTTATCGTAATTATTTACTGCATAAATATCACAGGGTGAAGCTTACCTCAATATCGCACAGGACATCATTGAATTAGACGTAAGCATGATAAAAACGATTCACGTTTGTATTTTCCGAGTGAGGGAAATCAATTGTGACGTCACACGAAAGCATAAACATTCAAAATTATCTTAATAGAGGGAAGCTCTGCCAGTAAACACGGAAAAATATTAATTTAAAAAATCTTCAGAAATTTATCATGATACATTGACTGTGACCTGTTTATCATGAAATAAAATTGATCATGGCAGGTGTGTGTACTTGATCTCGCTGCACTGAGAATTCAAACACTACGTCTATGACGTCACTAACGTCAGACTGCAGGGTAAAGAGTATCAAATGTGTGGATTGGGCAACTTCACAATATCTATATGATGGCAAGATCTTTAAAAACTTTATTACTAATAATTTCTAAAATTAAATGTTTGAAAAACTTATAATTTAGAATAACATTACACGTCAAGAATTGTTGATTTAACAACGTTTAACATATATATCATCACCGATTATGACGTAATATGTCTTTTAAGTCATGTGACATGTTGCCTGTCTCACCTTAATTCTTTTAAAATTTTCTTCTCTACTCCTGGGTATTAAACAAACTAACCAAGTACATAGGTTTGATGAGCAAAAACATATCTTCCAAATTGTGAATTTCCTGGCCCCTTGGTAGGGGGTTCTGGTTGTAGGGTGGGGCTCTAAAATGATCATACAGAGAAAATGCATTTATTCTTTTAAAAATCTTCTTCTCTGCTCTGAGTATTAAATATACTTAACAAGTACATAGTTGTGTTGAATAAGAGTGCCTCTTCCAAAATTGTGAATGTCATAGGCTCCTGGTCAGTGGTTCTGGTGTTGGGTGGGGCTCTATTGATTGCATGTATAAGTGAAAATACATTATTGATAATTCTTTAAAAATTTCCTCCTCTGCTCCTGCACCGTTCACGGTAGCCTAATGGTAGAGCGTTCGCTTCGTCATCGGTAGGTCAGGGTTCGATTCTCGTTCCCGGCGCCGCGCCAAATCTATGACGTAAAAAATAGGCAGCGACTTTTCCTTCGCCAAGCGCTTGGCATCAGAAGTAAAAGTCACGGGTCTTTCGGATATGACCTTAAAAACGTAGGTCCTGTGTCACGGTAGGCGTCGGCACGATAAAGAACCCTCACTGCTCAATGGCCCTGAGTGCCGAGTATAGGTCTAAATTTGAAGCCCTTCACCGGCATACGGTCATTCTTCCATAAAAATTCTCAAGAGGGACGTTAAACAATATACAATCAATCAATCCTCTGCTCCTGAGTATCAAACTAATGAACTATGAACATTAGTTATGAGAAAGGATGCCTCTTCCAGATTTCTTACGTTCTGGGTCCCAGGTTCAGGAATTTTGGTGTTAGGGTGGGGCTCTAATGATTACATAGTGAAAATGCATGAACCCCTCGAAAAAGTTTTCCTTTGCTCTTGGGTATTATACCAATTTCTTAAGTACATATTAATGATGATGAAAGGTGCCTCTTCCAAGATGGTTAATTTCAGGGCAACTTGGTCAGGGTAATTGGGAGGGAGGGGGTATTTACTTACGTAGTCTGAAAATAAATAAAATTAATACTTTGAAATCTGCTTTTTGATATTAAGCAACCATTTTTGATGAGATAATATTTAAGATAAAATTTCCAGAATATTGAAATATGCGCCCAAGGGTAAGTGGTTCCTGTTGGAGTAAGCAACTGGTTACATGTATAAAGTGGAAATGCATTTTCTCTTTGTTACATAAACCCTGATTTACCTCGGGATAAGTGACCAAAGTAAGCAAACTAAGTGTATGGTTATGATAAGCAATAGAGCCTCTTTCAAAATTTTGAATTTCATGGCCTTTGATTTAAAACACGAACCAATTCATTTGTTGGAAAGTTGTTACTTAATACTCAGTTGACCTATAAGGCCCGTGAGCCTCTTGTTTTAATAAGAATTTGTTGGGGGTGGGGGTGGGGGCTTTTTTCATAAAAAGGTCAATTGACATCTTAAAATGAAAGGGGGATCCAGGTAGGGGACGTGTATTTCTTATGCAATACTCTCACAAACGCTTGTCGCACATAAATATCTTATTATTCAAAAGTACACGTATTTATTTGAATCCCTTCATTATCCATTAGGGCAGAGGTTTGGGACACAGGAGTTGATTTATTTATTGTACAACGCCGAGTCGGCAACATTTCATAAACTTGATTGTGACATTACACCCCACCGGTGAAACTAGGAGACTAAATGTTTCCTTCTTGAGTCCTGCTCACCCGCTTGTCCGTCCGTCTGTTGTCCCATTTCTGTCTGTGCCACTTGGTTTTCCACACCTTTTTTTCTAAGTTTTTGCCGATATCGTGCAGATTTCTGGTATATGGGTATATCTTGATACAGACCAAGTATGAATTTGGTTTCTCTTCAATGATTTATGACGGTATTAAGGCATTTTTAATTTTATAGTATGGTTTAAGATCGTGTTCGTACTGCACTAAATAAATGATCTAAACGAGATTTTTATGTTTAAAATTATTGAATTGAAACTTGTTAGGCGGCCTTTTCATAAACAGGATATTATAAAATAACAGCACTGAGACAAGAATTTTTAACCCGGTAGGGTATATGTATTGCTTATGCATACTCTCAAAGCAATATTCTCAGAATTATGGTTTTATTTGACTGATTTTAGAAATGTTCGGTTTCTCTAGCGCCCCTTCACAATAAGCATAGTTTTTCGAATTCCATAAAAAAGAAAAAAATCTTTTATATGCCAAGGGGGGTGTTATCCCTGATACGGGTACCATTTTAGCTTCCATCCGACAGACTGAAATTTAAGAATATGTTCCGGTAACCTTTTTTTAAAAAAAAAATGCCCTTTTGTATTGTTCATCAAGGTTTTCTCCCCCTGGCACTACTGGACGAAAAATTTACTGAGAATCCCCAAATTTTTGCTGATTATGTTTGATAATTTGACACTGTGCTGTTCTTGGCTGATAAATACGTATATTTACTGTTATTATTACTGTTTGTACTGATAATTTTAGTTGTTTTTTTATAAATACTGTTAATGTGCAGTCGATGATTAGATTTACTGAAAATTTCTGTGGTCTTTGTTCCTAACTTGGCAAGGGCTAAAAAGATCAGAGAACTGTAAAAACCTTCAATTATTTCTTTTAAAATATAAATTATCACGACCCGTGCAAGGTCTAGATAGGTATTACAAATCTGTTAAATAACAAAATAGCCGGTTATTCACGTGAGCGATGTGGTCCATAGGCCACTCGTAATTGTTTTAATTTTTTTCGTTCAAAATGGCGAGTGATACACATGCTTTTAAAAAATTAATACAATGAAAGAAAAAGTGAGCTAGCTCACATACCCCACACTCCCCCAAAACTTGACGGTGAAACACATAATGAAAGGCACAGTGCACTTTAAATACATAGTATAGATCAAAAAGGGCAATAATGGCAAAAAATCTTCAAATCAAAATGTCTTGCATATGAGGACATGTTGAATGAAGTTTCTAGATAAATAATGGAATCAAAATTTCTTGGCATTATACAAACCCAAACATTTATTTGATGTGGTGGGGGGGGGAGAAATTTTCTTGAATAATAGGCAAAACTCTTTGGGATAAAATAATGGAATATGTCCTAAATATCAGCATAGGTTGACGAAACTATGTACAACAGTTTAAGAGGAGTGGTGCTAACAAACTGTTCATCTCTATATAAAAGGTATGGCCAAAAACCTAAGTTTTAGTGCGGAAAGTCCCGGAAAAAAATAAAGGAATCGGAATTTCCTGGTAATATGCACATCTACATATTGTATCCTAAATATCTGCAAAGTTTAACAAAATTCTGTGCAGTGGTTTATGAGAGTTGCGCTGACAAACTGTTCATCTCTATATTCAAGGTATGGCCAAAAACCTAAGTATTTAGTGCGGAAAGTCCCGGAAAAAATAATGGAATCAGAATTTCTTGGGAATATGCACATCTACATATTGTGTCCTAAATACCTGCAAAGTTTGACGAAAATTCTGTGCAGCGGTTTATGAAGAGTTGCGCTGACAAACTGTTCATCTCTATATTCAAGGAATGGCCAAATGCCTAAGTTAAAAGTGCGGAAATTCCCTGGAAATAATGGAATCGGAATTTCCTGGGAATATGCACCTCTACATATTGTGTCCTAAATATCTGCAAATTTCGACGAAATTCTGTGCAGCAGTTTATGAGGAGTTGCGCTGACAAACTGTTCATCTCTATATTCAAGGTATGGCCAAATGCCTAAGTTAAAAAGTGCGGAAATTCCCTGGAAAAAATAACGGAATTGGAATTTCCTGGTAATATGCACATGTAGATATTGTGTCCTAAATATCTCCAAGTTTGACGAAATTCTGTGCAGCGGTGTATGAGGAGTTGTGCTGCAAACTGTTTATCTCTATTTAAAAGGTATGGCAAAATGCCTAAGTTAAAAAGTGCGGAAATTCCCGGAAAAAATAATGGAATCGGAATTTCCTGGTAATATGCACATCTACACATTGTGTCCTAAATACCTGCAAAGTTTGACGAAATTCTGTGCAGCGGTTTATGAGGATTTGCGCTGACAAAAAAAGAGGACGGAACGGATTGACTGACTGACTGACGGACGGGTCGGAAACAACTTTTATACCTGCCTGCAACTAGTTGCGTGGGGTATAATAAAAAGTTTATGTTTACTAAAAAGTTGCCAATCATTTCCTATGTGAGGAAAAACTTTGGATGATATAAACTTAAATTGTGAAGAAGCAGGAAATACCCGCCATAAACACAGTCCTCTTTGGGGAGATTGCGCGTAACGACAATTTTTCGATGATCCTAACTCGCGCCGTTTTGTTGTAAAATAACTATTTGTAGATTGTTTTTTTTAATTGACTACACTCTGTACCTTGTATCATATATTATCACTACTTCAAAGAGTGTTTTTCTCTTCTCTGTCAACTTCAGAAAAAGCACATATGCTATATCATATGGAATTAAAAAAGACTATTTTATTCAAAATTATTTAATATGTGGATGTGATACACAGAAAGATTATAACATGAATAAGGACGGAAACCTTTACAAATAAGCTTAAGTTAGATAAACTTTATACAGTTACCATGTGGTTACTGTTCATTGTCCGTTGGTAAATGACATAGTTTATATAGTAATAATAATAATAATAATAATAATAATACCTTATTTAAAGAGGGTGACTCAATTAGTGCGAGCACCATATTCTTCCTTGAGGCCCTATAAAAATACATATAATACACAATGATAAATAGTACATTCAGTATGTTATATATTACACAACAGACAACAGAAGATACATGATTTTATTTCAATAATATCAGTCCACAGATATACAATTATATAAAAATTTAAGTTGAACGTTGGCTTATTAGAAATTTTCTTGACTTGATTTTAAAATTTTGAAGTGATGGACACATTCTCTACATTTAAAGGTAAATATGTCTCAACAATACTGCACCGAAATATTGAAAAGAATTTTGAAATAATTTGGTTTTGTGCTTTGGAACACACAAGTCAAAATTAGATTCAGATCTTAGATGGTAAGAATTGGTTGATTGGTAATTGAACATTTCAGACAGGTAATATGGACTTGCACCGTAAAGCGTTTTATATACTAATACTAACTTATTTACAGTCAATTGCTATTGTACTGACAGCCAATCAAGTTTTTCAAATAAGGGTTTTGATGGCGTGTCATAGGCAGCATCTAAGATAGAGCTAGCTGCCCGTTTTTGTAACTTGCGAATCCTCTTCGAGGCTAGAGGCTGATGCATTTCCCCAAATTGTTAAACAGTATTCAATTGATGGCATTATATAAGCATTATAGAATAACTTTCTTGTGTTTAACTGTCGGACACATTTTTAGGTCACCTGAGTAAACTCAGGTGACCTATTGCTATCCGTTTTGTCCGTCGGCGTCCGTCGTGTGTCGTGTGTTAACATTTGAACATTTTCAGCTTCTTCTCTTGCAACCACTGAGCCAATTTCAACCAAATTTGGCACAAAGCATCTATGGGTGAAGGGGAACAAAAAATTGTGAATTTCATGATCCCCCTGCCCCCCTAGGGCCTAGGGGTGGGGCCAAAACCACTAAAATTAATGCAATCTTTAAAAATCTTCTTCTTTACTCCTGGACATCAAGCAGTTAAACTATTTGCATGATTGTAATCAGCATTGAGTCCTCTACCAAAATTGTGAAATTCATGGCCCTGGGGTCAGGGGTTCTAGTGCTAGGGCGGGGCTAAATAAGTATATAGTGAAAATGCATTATTTCTTTGAAAATCTTCTTCTCTGCTCCTGGGTATTAAATAAACCAACTAAGTACAAAGTAATGATGAGGATGAGTGCCTCTACCAAAATTGTGAATTTTATGGCCCCAGGGTCAGGGGTTCTGGTGTTAGGGTGGGGCACTATTGATTATATAGTAAAAATACATGATTTCTTTGAAAATCTTCTTCTCTGCCCCTGGGTATTAAATAAACCAAGTAAGTAAATAGTTATGATGAGCAACAGGCCCTTTCCCAAAATTGTAAATTTTGTGGCCCAAGGGTCAGGTGTTCTGGTGTTAGGGGGGGGGGGGCTCTATTGATTATATAGTGAAAATACATGAATTCTTTGAAAATATTCTACTCTGCTCCTAGGTATTAAATAAACCAACTAAGTGCATAGTTATGATGAGCAAGAGTGCCTCTACAAAAATTATGAATTTTATGGCCCCAGCATCAATGGTTCTGGTGGGGGGGGACTTTATTGTTTATAAAGTGAAAATACATGAATTCTTTGAAAATCTTCTTCTCTGCTCCTAGGTATTAAATAAACTAATTAAGTACATAGTTATGATAAGCAAGTGTTCCTCAACCAAGATTGTGAATTTTATGGCCCCAAGGGTCAAGGGTTCTGGTGTGTGTGTGTGTGTGGGGAAGGGGGGGGGGGCTCTATTGATTATATAGTGAAAATATGTGAATTCCTTGAAAATCTTCTTCTCTGCTCCTAGGTATTATATAAACTAACTAAGTGCATAGTTATGATGAGCAAGTGTGCCTCAACCAAAATTGTGAATTTAATGGCCCTACCATCAAGGGTTCTGGTGTGTGTGGGGGGGGGGGGGGGTGGGCTCTATTGATTATAGAGTGAAATTACATGAATTCTTTGAAAATCTTCTTCTCTGCTCCTAGGTATTAAATATGTCATAAAATTAACTAAGTGCATAGTGATGATGAGCAAGAGTGCCTCAAACCAAAATTGTGAATTTTATCCCCAAGGTCAAGGGTATATGATGTTGGGGGGGGGGCTCATGATCATATAGTAAAAATACATGAATTCTTTGAAAATCTTCTTCTCTGCTCCTAGGTATTAAATAAACTAACTAAGACAGTTATGATGAGCAAGAGTGCCTCTACAAAAATTGTGAATTTTATGGCCCGAGTGTCAATGGTTCTGTTGGTGTGGGGGGGGGGGTCTTTATTGATTATAAAGTGAAAATACATGAATTCTTATGAAAATCTTCTCTCTGCTCCTAGGTATTAAATAAACTAAGTAAGTGCATAGTTATGATGAGCAAGAATGCCTCTTCTAAAATTATGAATATCATTGCCCCAGGGTCTGGGGTTCTGGTGTTAGGGTGGGGCTCTATTGATTATATAGTGAAAATACAATGTACATTAAATCTTTGAAAATTTTCTTCTCTGTCTCTGGGTATGAAGCAGATGAACTACCTATATAGTTACGATGAGCAAGGGCCTTAATCTTGCAGAATTGTGAATTTCAAGGCCCCAGGGTCAAGGGGTGGGGGGGGGGGGGCTCTACTCTATACTGAAAATGAATTAATTGTTTGAAATCTGGTCCTTTGTATTTATAAAACATTTATTTACTTTTTGATAGGCAATTTTAGGGGTGCCTCTTAAAAATTTGTGCAACCTAGGGTCAGGGGTTTATGTCAGAGTGTTAGGGGCACTACTGATTATTGATGAATATTACTGATTAGTTGGAGTGCAATTTTGTTCCCCTACCCTGCGTATGGGTATTCAGTAACCAAGCTAAGCAACTGCTAAGTGTATTGTTATAATGATCAATGGTGCCCTTCTCAAAAATTGTGAATGCCATATAGCATCTGACTTAAAACATGAATCAAATTCAATACACTGTAACTGGAAAGTTGTTGCATAATGCTCAGGTGACCTATAAGGCCCATGGGCCTCTTGTTTTTTAATCAGGGGGATTATGAAGTAATTTCCAACGTTTTTTCATTCAAAGTCTGCAAAACGCATGCTCTTTTTCTCTTTTCGTAGTCTGAATCACTTTTAAAGGTTTGTAATTCCAGATATCTTCATGTTAGATTTTGGAAGTGTCATGTCCGTGAAGTAGACCATAATTTAATGAGGAATGCCATATTTCTAAATCAGAAAACCTTTAATAAACGAAGTTTTCTGTAAAGTGTGAACTCTCACAAGTTTGTCAGTTTGTATTCTGTCGTGTGTATTTCTAAATTTTCCACATCTTGCATAATTGTATAGGTTACAATACACTGATTATGAGGTTCAGGAGCAATTAAAACCACTGTGATGACTGGTAGCACAGTTGACACCTTGTTGATTACCTGTAATCAGCGGCAAAAAAAAACAGATACCCTACCGATACGAAACAGCCATGTTTTCTGCACACGGAAACACTGCATTATTCAAAGGGAATTGGTGAAAAATCCGGATTTTCGAAAAAATAGGAAAAAATGGGATAAAAACTAATCTGTAGACAAGCAGTAAACAGGGATTAAAATTGGTAAACTCCTGAAAATTTCACTGCAATTTCAATCCGATGTGTTCCACACGACCGCGTCGAACTGTACCCGCCCATTTCATTGTCCATTACTGAATGTTTTGATTGTAAAAGATAGAAATGACGTAAGCTGTACATTTCCAATTTTGCAAGTTAATGTTCCGCGATCTTATCATATTTTTGTGCAAAAGGGCAATAAAATTGGCACTGTTCCAATTTTTTTGAAAAAAGTCATTTTTTTTCTGTTTCATTGAAATAACACTAAAAACCAAAGTGAAGATTCTAATTTAGTAAACTTTACTGCTTATTGTTAAAGGGGTATTGACACAGTTTCAATTGAATTTTTTTAAACTAAGTATCTAATGTTTACAATTCTTATTTATACGGTCTCATCCGTCGGACCGATCTCCACGTCCCACAGTGGGATTCAAACCCGCGACGTTAGGATTACCTCCTTACTTCACTCTAGACAAGACTTTTACCACTACGCCACGCGGGCGACAGGAAGTGTAATGTGCTATACATAAGAATGCAAAATATCAGAATTAGAGTGCTCTTTTCGAAGCGATCAATCGAAACTGTTCATTTCGAAGCGATACACGTCAGAATTATAATTGGATTAAATTGGAATTTTTCTTATTGCTTCGATGATTTGGTCAAATGAAGAGATAATGATATAAATTTTTAGATAATTGTTTAAAGTCTGAAAATGCACACATTTTTTTTTATTTACACTTTTATCATAAAAATGTACTTTTGAAAGCTTGTACTTTTAAAAAGCAAATTGTGTACTTAATTTCCTCTTAATTATTAATCACATTGTTACTCAATGATTTGTATTACTTAATGTATAAGTATAAAAATAAGTTGGTAGCAACATTTTTACAAGGAATTACACTAACAAATAAATAATAATAGTATCATTCAAAGCAGCCGCAGATTCATGTTTGCACTTTAGATAAAGTTTAAAAAGGTTTATCAGATATTCCGAATTGCATGAAACTTTCGTACCTGATATATTCGTTTTTATTAATTGGTTGTATTACAATATCATAGACAGGATTAAATACCCAATTTAATGTAGACAAATGAATTTTTAAAGTGTACTTTCTCCTTAATAACGATAATTCTTTACATAAAGGATTGAAAGGTTCGGAAATCGCAATTGTATTTTTCGAACATCAAGAAGGTATGGTGCTGTTTTCATTATTGTCTTAACTCGTGTTCGAAAAGAAAATATTTTAATGGATCAACGTTAACCTTGCTCGTGTAAAGAAATGTGTATATATATCTAAATGAATTGAGGTATATTTGATTTATTAGATAATTTGAATTGTGCTTGCGTCATTTTTTGCAAAAACCATTTGGTGATATGTATATTTTCCTTCATAGACAAGAAGTAGACGAAAATGCAACGAATTTTACCGATCATGTTTCTAATATATCTGATTTTTGTCCGACTCGCTAAAGGTACGCAAACTGATTCAAAATATCCTTTCTAAAAAGGAACTTCATATTTCTACTCTTAGTGTTATAATTTTTGACACATTTCATACTTGGATATTTTACTTGGAAAAGACGTTAATGGTAACCTAACGACCAAGTTATATGATAAACGTGACGACTTTAACTTTTCTATCGTCAACTTCCCTTACTTATGCAGCAATATACCTTCATCACCTGCATACGGAGTGTATACATGTATATCTCAGATTCGATACGCAAGAGCATGCTCTAAGTATGAACAATTTCTAAAACGAGGTAAATTATTGACAAACAAGTTGATGAAACAAGAATATCAACAGCCTCGTTTAAAGTCATCATTTCGTATGTTCTATGGTCGATACAATGTCCTTGTCAGCAAATACAATTTTTTATTGAGTCAAATGCTGACTGACGTTTTTATACTAATTGTTAGTCCATTATTTATACACTGAATTGACGACGGATGTTTCCATTATTTCACGATCATGACAAGGAGCACATGGCAGTGTGACGAGTAGAACTGGAACATCACTCCTACATGGCACCTGCTCCCACCTATGATGTCTGCTCTGCTCCTATTTTGTATTGTTTTTTGGACTTTGATATTGTATACTGTTCTTTAACTACTTATACTTCTTCTCCAATTTTGACTAGGAATATTCCGTCAACCTAATCAATTATTAGGGCTTAAGACGGGTGTGTGACCAATCATTAGGGAATACTTACTTCTCCAAGGCACCCGATCCCACCTCCGAGGGGTCAATGTTAAATGTCTATCCACAGATGTAAACTGTTGAAAGATTTCTTGAGATAGATAACTGTTCGTTATCTTCAGTTTTTTTTTTTAAATTTGATTCAATGTTATCTAAGATATAATGTCTAAACTTGTTCTAATGAGCAAGTAGAAGACTGCGGTAGTTCCGGCCACGGGAAGTGTGCAAGTAAGTTACATGCAACATAGCATAAGCGACTGTTAATCAAACACACAGAAATAGAGAGAGAGAGAGAGAGAGAGAGAGGTTACACTGAACTTATATGATCCATGAATCTTCTATACATGTGTAAATGCAAAACGGTTTTCCCGTTGTTAGCTCACCTGAGCCGTAGGTTCTTGTAAGCTTTTTTTCTTAATACATTTTGTCCGGTGTCTGTTTGTCTGTTCGTCTGTCTGTAAACTTTAAACATATTTTGAATTCTTGAACCACTGAACCAATTGCAAACAAATTTGCAGCAATGTATACGTATCCTTGGGTAAAGGGGATTTAAGTGTCTTCAAATGAAGGGCCTCGCCCCATTCCAAAGGGAGTAAATAAAAACAATACTGAAAAATTAATGGCATCTTTCAAAAGTCTTCTCAAGAACCACTGGACCAGGAAAGATGAAACTTATGTGGAAACATCCCTAGGTAGTGTAGATTCAAGATTGTTGATATCATGAGCCTTGGGGGTAAGGCTTAACCACAATAGACGATCAAGTTTAACATGGGAATCTTTAGGAAGATATTAAAAAGTCTTCTTCTTGAGAACAGCAAAGCCCTGATTGGCCATATTTATATGGAAGTATCCTCAGGTAGTGTAGATTCAAGTTTGTTCAAATCATGACCACCGGGGGTAGGGCGGGGCCACAATAAATGATAAAATTAACATGGAAATATATAGGAAAATTCTTCTTGAGAACAGCAAAACCTTTGTTGGTTATATTTATATGGAAGTATCCTCAGGTAGTGTAGATTCAAATTTGTTTGTTGAAATGATGTCCCTCCTGGGTAGGGTGGGGCCACATTGGACGATCAAAGTTTTACATAGAAATATATAGGAAACAATCTTTAAAATTTCTTCTTCTGGCGTACAGAAAGGCCAGGATTTGTCATATTTATATGGACGCATCTTCAGTTAGTGTAGATTCAAGATTGTTTTAGACAAGTTTTTTTTTCTCTTACCATATAAAAGAAAACTTGTATGAAATAGGAAAACTGTATATTACATATATATATTAAAGATGACATCTCAGTAAACCAATTCAATGAACTTAGTAATAAACAATGCTAAGCCTAGAATCTGGTTAAATTCGAAATTGTTTGCAAGAGTAAAGGGGCATACACATCTCTCTAAACAGATATATTTTTACTTTCTTTACATAGTGCATTAAACTCCCGTGCCGTATGTTTGAAGGAAGTCGTTAGTGGTTGTAACCCTAATCTTGGTGATTCCAGCCAAAGCATGGTCCTCAATAAAACACGTAGTATCCTCAACACAATTGAAAAGGAGCAAGAAAAGTATGAATGTGGTGAGATATAGTTTTTTTCGGATTTTAATGTGATATAGTTTGCTCGGGTGTATGTAAGTTATAAAGTAATATAATTTGAATATTTTTTTTCATGCCTTTTTTTCTGTTAGAGATGTTTTAATTCTACCATTAAGACATTCTTCCTAAAAATTCATTTTGCGATTGTTTTAAATAAAATCAATCCTCAAAGTATTTCATAAGAAAAGAATATTTGCATTTAGAAAACACTGTGTACATGTATGTGAAAAAACACTTTCTTTTTGCAGGAACCAATGCTGTGGTACGGATTGGGCGTTCAACACTTTTGTTTGCATTTGTTTTGGGACTTTCATTACTTTTTTGTATGTTTCACTATTGAATATAGTTAATTGGAATAAAGAACAAGCAAAGATTACTACCAGTGATTTTTAATAACATCTGCAAACGATACCTCTCCTTGGACCCATATGACATAGAAGAGACGAATACTTGAAAACAACTTTTTTTTGGCATAAAGACTTCACAGCTCTTTGATCATAGTAAATTTTTACCATTGTCTGATATTTTTATCTTAAACTAAACATGCTATTTATGAAAAACCAAATTCAATATTTGGAAAGTTGTTTGATTATCCTCAGGTGACCTATAAGGCCGGTGGGCTTTTTTTGCTATAATTTCCGACTTTGCTTATATACCTGCACTTTGCTTATATACCTGCACAAAATATAATATCTAACAAGTTGTCAACACACTCCTTATTTATATAATGTTTACGATGTAAATTATATGGTAATCTCGAGAAAAGGTAATACGTTTTATTTTAAATTGAAATTTTGTTTTTATTGCTGCAATTACTCGCATCAAAACAAACTTAGAATGACAATTTTATTTAAATCCTGGTTTTGAATAAACATATTTCAGAGATGTTCTTATATATCAAGAGGCCCAGGGGCCAAATAGTCCACCTGAGTATTGTGACGAGAAAAGCAAAAATCAGGTTAGTATTAAAAAGTATAAATGCTCGCCTGGTCTAAACCTACTCAAAAAGGGGAACGGGGGAGGGGTACAATTTGAATCGTTACTTTCTGAGGATTTATTTATTTCCTAATATATATGAAAAACCATGGCTTTACTGTTCTGGAGAAGATTTATTTATATACACTCCTATTGTGGCTCCATCATACACAGGGGTCAGGGGGTCATTATTTTGAACAAACTTTGTATCCTCACTACCCTTGAATGCTCTCACATAAATATGAACAATGGTGGATTTGATGTTCATCAGAGAATATTTTAAAATATATTTTTTCTTTTATATTTGGATATTCCCTATGATAAACTTTGATCGTTAATTGTGGCCCCACCCCTCCCAGGGGAGGCTTGATATAAATATGACCAATTAAGGCTATAATGTTCTGGAGAAGAAGAATTTGTCCCAAATATATTACTATGTTGACCCTTGAGCGTCCATTTTGGTCCAACCCTTTCCTCGGGGGTCATGATTTATATAAATGTGAATGTACACCATCTGCATATGCTTCCATACAAACTTGACCAATAATTACGTCACTTGTTGAGAAGAAATTTTTAAGGAATTTCCTAAATATTTCCATGTAAAATGATTATCTATTGTGGCACCACCCTTCCCCCGATGTCATATTTTGAACAAACTTTAATCTACACCACCTGAGAATGCTTCCATATACATGTAAATATTACCAATCATGGATTAGCTGATTCTGAGAACAAGATTTTTCCTATATGTTCCTATTCCTATGTTGTTTTGAACAAACCTGAATCTAAACTATCTGAGGATGCTTCTCTATTAAGAATTTCCATCCGTAGCAGGACCAAATTTTTAACCCTTAAATGTCCGTCAAGTACAAAATACGTTGTTATTATATTGAAGCATTTTTATTAAAAAAAAATTACCCGCGAGAAAATTTCAAAAATTTTATTTATTAAGCAGTAGTTAATCAACTAAGATTGCATCGGGGAAAAGCTTTTTTTTTCAAAATAAAAATTCAAATAATTTGAATATCAATAAATCCTTCGGTGGAAAGATGCATTAAAACATTGAAATTAGAATGACAATGGGAAAAAAATTACCAGCTTAAATATTTTTAATTGATTTTTTAGTAATTAAAAAGTGGTGATAACTCTTACCAAAATTCAAGATAAAAAATTAGGACACATCCCACTCTACATACTAAAAATTTGATCAGAAAAGCTCAATTCAGCCTTCGGCTTAGGTGAGCTAAAAATATTGAATACTTAGACATAATAGTACGTTTTCTGTCAAAATAAACAACTTAAATATTGATAATTCTTTCCGATAGGATGCCTATTCACCATGCAAGTAGTTTAAACATGTAATTGTTTATTTTAAATGCAGTAAAAATAAACATGTTATGTAAAGTGCAATAATTACAAGGTATATATAAACCCTGGACATTTAGCTATAAACACTGCACTGTACAGTGTATATACGTCCTAAGAACCTCATCCTTATACCAATTGAATTGGATTCAAGAGGTATGATTATATTTTAAAGAATATACCTTGTTTAATATAAGTGCAAGATTTCCTAGATTTAATGAGCTTGTTGCATTATGATTCAGATATATATGTCATGTGCATATGCATTTACAAGTATGCTTAATCATTATTTTGCAGTATCTTTAAACTGCACATCAAAAAATACCTAAAAAACAAAACAAAAAAGCATTTAAAATTTTAGGAGTTTGTTTAAGAGCGAGTGAAAAAAAAGCGCATCTAAAAGTTCTGTTTTTGCACCGGGGCAATATATTGTGGGACATATATCATTTGTATTTTTTGGAACGGGGGGGGATAAATTGTAGGACGGAGGGAAATAAATTGTGGGATGTGGTAGGGTAACATTATATTGTGGGACGAGGGAAATATGTTGTAGAACAGGGTGTAATATGTTGTGGGACAGGGGAAATATGTTATGGGACGGGGGCAATATGCTGTGGGACAGAGGGGGGCAAATGTTGTGGGACGGGTTTAGCAATATGTTGTTGGACGGGGGTGGAAATATGTTGTGGGACGTGGAGGCGATATGTCGTAGGACGAGGGGCAAAATGTTAATATTTATCGTTGAGTCAAAAGCTGACTGACGTTTTTCATACAAATTGTTAGTCAATTATTTCTACACAGCTTATCGAAGGATTTTTCCGTTGATTCCCAATCATGACAAGGAGCACACGGTGGGTGTGACCGGTCGGCACACTATGCTCACTCATCCATGGAACCTAATCCCACCTCTGATATTTTCGAGGTCTGTGTTTGTTCTGCTCCTATTTTTATTGTTTATGGACTTTGATATCATCTCCATATCCTTCATGTAAATTAATAGATGGACGGTCAGGTCTTATCTACGTTGCAATTTTGAGTCTAAAACTTAAGTTTTAAATCAAGGTTTTCATTCAATAACTCTAAAAAAATCAGTATTTTACTAAACATTACCGACAAAAAAAAAATAATGCATAACGTCCTAATTAAGGAGCTGGAGGGTTGGCCCCTAAATATTTCTTTCGCAAATATCTCGGAAAAGAAATAAAATCTCTGAATAAGTTGGAGAAACAAAAAGTTTTATAAATTGTGAGAGCGTTAAGATAGACTCAAGAAAAGGGAGCTTGTCTCAAAATTAGGGGCTTAAAATTTAACCGTCAATATTTTGTAATACATTAAAATGAGCAAAAATGTTTATCTAAGCCATCGTCAACTAAACAATAAGATTTATATGTCATATTTTGGGACCACAAGACGCCTGAATACTTAAGCTTTAATGCTTTATATAAATCTGGAAAGTGGGAAGTATTTTCGCAAGTAATACGTGTACACAAGATGTTTTAAATAATGTTATGATCAATATACAACCTTCATTGTTTAAACGTCTCATTAAGGAATTGAAGGGTTAGCGCCTAAGTATTTCTTTACAATTTTTAGTCAAATCAACAAAGAGGGGATTGCTCCTGACGTTAGGGGATGATACGGGCAAATATTTTCCATCAATAACACCTTAATGAACAGTTTTTTTGTAATATATTACTGGAGCAGTACTGGTTCATCTTTGTACTGTTTTACTATCTGATCTGAATGAAAGATATGGAAATAACGAACAATATTCAATCACAACGTCCATTAAACAAATATACAAAATAAGAGCAGAGCAAACACGGACCTCCGAAACATCAGAGGTGGGATCGGGTGCCATGGAGGAGTGAACATCCCCTGCCGACCGGTCACACCCGCCGTGTGCTCATTGTCATAATCATAATGAAAATCTCAACATTATTATCTTGTCTTACTGCAAATAGGATGAAAGACCCACTATTTCCCCGCAACAAGAGCAACTCTAGTTGTAATTATTCCTCCAAAATTTTGTGGGCGCGATTGCTTATAGATGGTTAGATAAATTCACAACTTGTTTTACAGCATGGTACATTAATATAGAAAAATCCGGTTCTTTTTAAAGTTTACTTTCAGTCTGCACAAAACTTATTACAAAATTACAAATAAATACACACAGTCTTAAGTATATAAAGATGACGACATTTCATTCCAGTAAGAATAAAAGTACTTAAAAGACGTTTAGATACCAACCTCAATCTAACTGCAGTGTAAAAAAAAACCCACAGGTATCCGTCAATGCATACAATACGCTACAATTACATGTACCCATGGAAGCTATTTTCCTTAGCCAATAAAAATCAAGGTACTGCATGGACAGAAAGGATATAACCTATTTTAATTTACTTTGACTTTTAATTACATGTTTCTCTATATGCAAAATTTAATTCATATGAAACGTGTATCATAATTTGTCGTGTTTATGATACAAAGGAGAATTGATAGAAAAAAATCAAAGTACCGTGAAAACTGACAGGGTTTTTTTTCAGAAGCTCCGTAAACTTTTAAATTTAAAGATTGATTGTGCTTCTCTTAATTAACAATAAAATATGTGCATACAATATCATAAATGAAGACAACAGATTAATTTCTGCAATAAAAGTCAATGGACTTCTAGTACTGAAAGAACAAATTTAATGCTTTTCATATTCTAAATTTCCGCAAAGTGTACACTTTTCTCTACATAACACAAAATCAATGCATTCAGTATCATAAGGAACAGAAGTAGTTATTAATATTATTTTATTTTAAAAACGTGTTAAATACCACCTCGCAATATCATTTTTGTATTTACTATTACGTACAAAACATGAATTATATTTTTTAGCTGGTTCACTTGCTTATTTTTTTGTGTTTTTGGTTTTTTTTCAGGAAAAATACGATATAAATATGCAAAAACTTTCTACAGTTGTAATTCTTACATCCTTGGTCTTCGTCCTCAACGGTAAGCAAAAGTATTGAATCTAAAAACAAATCTCAACCTATTAATTAAGAATGTCACTTTTTAAGGAAACAAAGATTTTATGCATGAATTAACATTAAAAGACATAAATCCCTTATTTTGAGACAAGTAATATGAGTGTTTTTTATATTTATAATTCTATACGAAACTGTGCACAGTTTTTACCATTGTGATAAAACCTTGCAGAATGCTCCAGCTTTTCCGGACAAAATAAATATTGCTATCAATTTAAAAGTAAATCTGAGAGATATTGCTGATCTCCTTTAAAAAAGTGTGTTTTTTTATTTATCTATAAGTCCATTACTTTTATTATACCCCAGGTTGGTGTGTTTTTTTATTTATCTATAAGTCCATTACTTTTATTATACCCCAGGTTGAAAAGTCCATCCCTCTGTTACGATTGGGTGTACCTATTTATTATCCGCAACTCCTCTCATACCACTAACTGAAAATAGATGAGACTTCCACAGAATCTTTAGCAAAAACTGCCTTTGTGCACCTCCTAAATGTATTTAACTGTTTGATCTGACACATATTTTGGGTTTCCCATAGCAAAACATGGACACTGCATTTTTAATGAAGTGCGATGTTTAGTTTCCGAAGAGTTAAAGTGCGAGAAACTCTATAATCCAAATCAACTCTTTACGATGGACCGTATGCTGAACTGCAGGTTAGTATTTTTATATACGTTTATGTCTTGTGTGACCGGTCAGAAATAGGAATAAGAGCATTGAAGTACAAAATTTATAACAACATATAAGTAAAACAGGTTTTGAAATATTTCAATTTAATTAAAATTAGATGTTCCATATCCGATAAAGCTCCTCTGACTTCAAACATGTAATTACATACAATTCGGGGTCACATCAGGGCGACCTTTCGATTATGAATAAAACACAAAGATTTTGACCGAAAACTGATCGTGTTTAAACCGGACGCCATGAAATTCACAATTTTATAAAATACATTGTTTATCCTAATTATACACTAACATGTAGCATGCTTACTCAAGTAACTTTATACCCAGAGGTAGATCAAAGTTACAAATAGAAAATGCACTTCCACTTTATAACCAGATGATCACAACACCAACAGGAACCACATATTTCAAAATTTTGGAAATTTTATCATAATTTTTATTTCATCATAAATGGCTGATTTTAAATACCAAAGAGCACATTTCAAAGCATTAATTTATTTTCAGACTATGTTATCCCCAAACCCCATAGCTATGACTCAGGGGGCATAAAATTAACCATTTTGTAAATTCCCCTTTATTCGTCATAAATATATATACTTAGATCATAAGAATAATAATACTCTAGAGCAAAGGGAAAAAAATTCAAAGAATTAATACATTTTTCATCAAAACAATTCAAGGGCCCCCCTCCTACATACCAAATGGCAAAACTCCCGACCCAGGGGCCATAAAATTCACAAATACAGTGATGCGCTCTTGCTCATCATAACTATATACTAAGTTTATTTCAGAGCAGAAGATTTAATGGCCTGGGGCCATAAAATTCACAATTTTGGAAGAAACACTCTTGCTCCTGATAACTATGTATTGAGTTACTTAATTTAATACCAATGATATTATATATAATCTATATAGCCTCTCCTAACACCAGAACTCTAAGACCCTGGGACCATTAAATTCACAATTCTGGAAGAGACACTCTTGCTCATCAAAACCATGTACTTAATTTATTTAATACCCATGAGCAGTGAAGAAGATTTTCAAAGAAATAATGCATTATCACTACTATGACCAACAGTAGTCAAAACGGCCGACAATTTCGTATTGATAAATTACTTTCAAAATCATGTAAGTTATGAATAAATAATATTTTTTTTATATATCTTTAAAAATATAATACTTTTGAAAGATTTATAACAAGCAAATTCAAAGAATTGTGGTCCCCCGCTTTTGGTGTCTTTGTGGGTGAGATGTTATCTTTTACGACATATTGTGTGTAATATGAACATCCTATCATATGTCATTTATTTAGAAAGAAACTTTGAAGTTAATTTTTTAAGGACAAAAACCCTTATCTTGACCATTAAAAAGTTATGGCCATAGTAAAAAGATTTTAAAAAGTAGATCAACTCCAAGGTCAAGATCAAAGAGTCAAAATTGTTGATATCCAATGAAAGGTTTTCTCACAAGGATTACATAAGTGAAGAATGAAAGCCCTAGCCCTTACTATTCAAAATGTATAGTCGAGGTTAAAGTTTTTTAATAAGTACGTAAATCTTTAAGGTCAAAAGATCAAAGTTGTTGATATACAATGAAAGGACTTACCACAAAGAATACATGTTTGAAATATAATAGTCCTAGTATTTACCGTTCAAAAGTTGTGACCAAATTTAAAGTTTGTTTAAAACGTAGTTAGTACTCCAATGTCAAGGTAAAAGGGTAAAAGTTGTTGGTATCCAATCAAAAGTCTCCTCAAAAGGAAAACATATGTGAGGTAGGAAAGCCCTAGCTCCCACCGTTCAAAAGTTATGGTCAAGGTTAAAGATTTTTAATAAGTAGGTAAATCTTTAAGGTCAAGGTCAAAAGATCAAATTTGTTGATATCCAATGAAAGCGCTTGCCACAAAAGAATACATATTTGAAATATAATAGTCCTAGTATTTACCGTTCAAAAGTTGTGACCAAGGTTAAAGTTTTTAAAAAGTAATTAAAACTCCAATGTCAATGTCAAAGGGTAAAAGTTGTTGGTATCCAATGAAAGGTCTACAGGGATTACATATGTGAAGTAAGAAAGCCTTCGTCCTCACCGTTTAAAAGTTATGGTCAATGTTAAAATTTTTTCATAAGTACGTAAATCTCCAAGGTCAAAAGGGCAATGTTGTTGTTATCCAATGAAAGGTTTTGCACCAAACAATACATATGTGAAATATAAAAGTCCTAGTACCAACTATTCAAAAGTTATGGCCAAAGTAAAAGTTTGAAATTTTTGTGTAAAAGTGGGTCAAACTCCAAGGTCAAGGTCAAATTTGGTGATGCCCAAAGAAAGGTCTCACAAGGAATACACATGTGAAATATGAAAGTCATAGCTCCACTAAATCAAAAGTTATGGGCAAGGTTAAAGTTTTTGTGACGGACAGACTGACGGACAGACGGACGAATGAGATTTATTGAACCCTCGCTTTCGCGAAAGAGGGGGACAAAATAGGGATATCTAAGGTACATAGGCACAGATTTGAAGTAAATATTTTCTGCATAATATCATGACTTATATACCGTAAATCTGGAAATTTTTGATGTAGATAAATTTTTAGAAAATTTGCGAGTTCATTGCATTCGCAAAAATATTTTTCTTAAAAATAATTCAACAATAAGAAAATGTAAACAAAGTAGAGGTAATTCGCAAAATTTTGAAACGTAAAAATTAATCACCAGCATTTTGACCCAGATTCGCAAAAATAAAATAGACGTAAAAATTTCTAGATTTACGGTATTGTGAAAACATTTCACACGAGAAAAAGATTAAAAATTTTATTTCATCTACAAGTTGTTGAACCTTTAAAATTTTGGAAGTGTTAAATTGACAAATCCTTGCTCTTTCACGAATTTTAATTTTAATCTTAATACTTAGAAAAAGTGGCAATCTTGTTGTGTATTATTGAAAAATATTTTAAACTTCAATCCAGAAAAACAATTATATTCAGTGTAGAAATGTTTGAAAACAAAACCCCTTCACAGGTATCGTCATGTCGCACTTAGTGTTATGTACAGCGTTTAGCAAAATTGAATACATCCATAAAAGGTATATTCTTTTTATAAATAGGGCACTGGCTCTGTTGTTGTTAATGTTTACGATTCACTGGGCGTGTTCAATGGTAAAGTCTGCTCACAAAATTTGCACGGACTGACAATATACTGAGTGTATGTTTTGCTTTCGAAAATTTTTCTGGATTTTAATATTTCTGGCTTTAAAATTTTTCACGGTAAAAGCAAGCTAAGAAAACATAACTTTGAAAATGATGTAAGGGTTCAATAGTTTAATGATAGATTATACAAACAAACTTTTGTCAAATCATTTAAAATAATGACTTGAATTATGTTTTAATGAATAAAAAGAATATGTAGGACCTCGTAGTTTTTAAAATTCTAGTAAAATTTTTACAAAAATAGGATTTGAAGTGAAAATAAAAATTGTAAAGACTAATAACGATGGTTTCAGAGAGGTAGACTTTTGAACATCATAAAGGTTTACAATTTCCTTACACTATAGAAATATAATAATTTCAACATTTTCAATGAAATTAAGCCAAAAAATATACATGTATACTAATCCAGGCACCCATTTTTAGGTCACCGGAGTCACACAAGTAACCATTGCTATCCGTTTTCGTCCGTCGTGTGTTAACATTTGAACATTTTCAGCTTCTTCTCTAAAACCACTCAACCAAATTTTGTATACATCATTTATGGGTGAAGGGGAATAAAAGTTATGTATTTCATGCACCCTCCCACCCCCCGGGGCTTGAGGTGTGGGGCAAAGACCACTAATATTTATGAAATCTTTAAAAAATCTTTTTCTTTACTCCTGGAAATCAAGCAGGCAAACTATTAGCATAAATGTAATAGTAAGCATTGAGTCTTCTACCAACATTGTAAAATTTATGACCCCAGAGTCAGGGGCTCTAGTGCTAGGGTGGGGCTGTATAGATTATATAGTGAAAATGCATTATTTTTTTGAAAATCTTCTCTGCTACTGGGTATTAATTAAACAAATTAACTGCATAGTTATGATAAGCATGAGTGCCTCTTCCAAAATTCTGAATTTTATGGTCTCAGGGTCAGGGGTTCTGGAGTTAGGCCGGGGCTCTATTGTTTATACAGTGAAAATGCATTTTTTCTTTCAAAATCTACTCTGCTCCTGGGTATTAAAAAAACTAATGAAGTACATAATTATAATTCCTCAACCAAATTTGTGAATTTCATAGCCCCTGTGTCAGGTGTTTCGTCATTTGGTGTAAGGGTGCTCTTTTGATTATATAGTGTAAACGGTGGTATTGTAACTAATACGACAACTGGTGACAGATCATCTAGTAGAAACAGAGGACGGATTATTTACAAAATATGCCTCCTCCTTCAGAATCGGATGATCATTTCTAACTTGATTTCTTTATAGGTACAATGTATGATTTATTTTCTTCCTTTTCATAGCGACGCTCCAACCGACTACGAAAAATGCGCAGCCAGGATACTGAATGCTTGTTGGCGCGACTTCTTTTCATCTTTTTGGGATAAATGGAAAGTTGAAGAAAAAGTCTTCGAATACCGGTATAAGAGGCTAGAGCAAGTTAACCAAAAGTGTGGTACATGTAAGATCCTTATTTTAACAACTTCCTTTTTTTATAACCCCCCTTCCCCTCATAGAGAAAATTTAGGGCGCCAGTGTATTTGAATCACCATATCCGACTGTCTAATTTTGTGCAGGTGATTTCTCAAAGACGACAGGGTGGATTTCAACAAAATTTACAGAAACAATGTTTTATAATCTGAAGTTAGTTTATCCGAAAGATTTGTTTTTAAAGCTGCTTCCGGTGCCAAGTAACGTACCGGATCCTGAATTCAAAATGACATTTTGTGCGCAAATAATCTCAAGAACGTATACGATATCATTAAAATTAAACTTTCCGGGATTATAGAACGTAATAAATACTATCCATGACGATGCTTTCGTTCGAAGTCAGTACTTCCAGTCTTTGCGAGATACGAATTTAAAAAAAAATGGATTTTTAACCTTTTTTAAAAAAATATTTTTGAATTATTTAAGTATTGTTTATATGGTCGATACAATGACCTTGTCAGCAAATACAATTTATCATCGTGTCAAATCGTTTTTCATACCAATAGTTAGTCCATTATTTATACACTGAATCGACGACGGATTTTTTCCGTTATTTCCCGATCATGACAAGGAGCACACGGCGGGTGTGACCGGTCAGCAGGGGATCCTCACTCCTCCATGGCACCTGATTCCACCTCTGTCGTTTCGGGGATTTGTGTTTGCTCTGCTCTTATTTTGTATTGTTTTATGGACTTTGAGATTGAATACTGTTCGTTATCTCCATAATGATTAATATATAATTTGTTTGAAAATTGATAAATCCAAACTCTAGAAATGAACATCTAAAAATCTTAAGCTGCTCCAAAATTGCGGATGTCTGCGTAAACTCGGACATTCAGCAAGAAGGGTTTACGGAGAGAGCCATCAAACTATTACTTATAACCATGACTTAATGTCTGTTTTATTACATTCATGTGGTGGGGGGGGTGTCATTAAGTGAGCTCATTCCTTACAATACTTCTAGTTTCCTTTCAATTTTTTTTTACAAAGATCGAATTGACGCTGTGCCATGTTCACTCTCCGAAGAATTAAAGTGCGAGACACGCTATAATCCTAATCAACTTTCTACAGTGGATCATGTGTATAGCTGCAGGTTAGTAATTTGATTAAAATTTCTTATTTAAATCTTGTATTTTATATTTATCTCACATTTTCAGAGGGCCCCGTGGGGATCCGGGTTAGAATAGGTCCTCAGTACCCCCTTGCTTGTAGTAAAAGGCGAAGATATGGGGCGGTCCTTCGGATGAGACCGTATAAACCGAGTCCCCGTGTCACAGCAGGTGTGGTACGATAAAGATCCCTCCCTGCTCAAAGGCCGTAAGTGCCGAGCATAGGCCTAAATTTGCAGCCCTTCACCAACAATGGTGACGTCTCCATATCAGTGAAATATTCTGGATAAACAGTATACAATCATTCGATCAATCACAATTTTAGATAGCTTATCATTAAATACTCATTATGAAAAAAACAGTCAATTAAAAAAAAATCATATTTTCTTTATCATGTTACTTTTCACAATTCCAACGCTTTGTGAGAATGTAAGGAGAAGACATTTTTAATCTGGCAAACTTGTCTGAATCAGATTATATATTTACCTGACGTTGGAGAACATGATAGCATTTCCAAAGTTACTGAGAAGGGATTATTGGAATATTTCCTTTTTCTCTTGTGATGCCCGTCAAGCAAAAAAAAAATAATAAAGCTGCTTCGATTCCAAAAGTCATTTTGTTTGGGGAGGGTGTTTCTTGTTAATTAAGGCCAAATAACTCTTTGCTGATCTCGGGCAAAGAGCAAAATCAAATAAATCAACGAGTTTAAAAATTCAATTCAAGAGATTTAAAATATTGCATTGAATAAATAAAATTTGATTACTGCTCATTTTTCATGAAAACCCTCCGACATTTTTTCGATGCAATGTTAGATACAGATTTTAAGCCAATCAAAATCGTCTTGCAGGATGAGCACATACTGTTTCGTGTTTGAGATCAACTTTCTACTCGGCGGGTAGAATTTTGACGCTATTTACGGAGATAAATGAAATCAAAGACATACATGCCATATATGGTTGTTTAGAAAAATTATCGTAGAAGACATTGGTAATAAACAAGTTTGCCATTGGCGCTTTTCATCTGAAAGTGTAAATGAGTGCGTTTCTGAGAGGGGGGGTACTAAGTGTAATCTGGAGTTAAATATACCTTGTGTTATTATTATACTATGGGTCAAAAAATATATCCAAAACAAGTGCCTGTGGTTCAGATGTACAGAAATGATAATAGATATGAAAACTTTTCTAATGGTCATAGGTATGGTGTAAGGGGCATTAACATGTGGAGGTTAGGAGTTTTGGGTAGGTTGATTGTTGTTTTCATCAAGGATAACTTATCTGTGCTTTAAAAAACCTTTAATTTTCGTTGATTTAAATGTTGAATTAATCTTTATATATCGTAAAAGAGCTTCTGCACTTTGTCCTTGTATATAAAAGTAATCCATCAACTGTAAAAGTCAGCGCTTCTCGTACAAGTCCAAAAGGGATATTAAACCTTTTTATTACTGTGTAACATGTGAATGGTTAAAAAAAACTGTTTGTTGACAAAAACGAAACTATGACATTTGTCGGCTATGCGTTTTCGACATCCTGCCCAGAAATAATCCCTTATAAGATATGGTGAGATAGGTTCAACTGTTAATCATTTGCATGATTAAACTTATAGCATGTTTATTAATGTTTAGAACAAGAATACATAAGTTCAGAATTCATGATAAAGGATGCAGAGGTAAAACGAAGTTAGATTGGCCAAGGACCACTAACGGTGATGCAATCTCCCATGCAGAGTTGTCGTTCGTTCTTCTCTCCTGCAATGAGATCACGTCAAGATTTTTGACATAACGTATAAAACGTGATATTTGCAGGATTGGGATTGATTGAGAAAATATATCGTCAAAGGTCAACATGTCAAAAAATTTATTTTTACAATAGCCCTAAAACTATGTGAGGCATAAAGTTAAACCTTTTATAGTTTATAAATTTTTCATTGATTAAGAGATAGAGAATATCTCTTGATAAAAAAATACTTGGAAAAAATATTATTAGTGAAAAATTCTTCTTAGTAATGCATAAATTTTCAAAAAATACACCGAATTAATTCCGCGCTCTTGGTGAAAATCATTATTGCAGAAACAAAATATGTTTATCAATGAATGGCAAGCTGGACTTTGGATAGCCCCTTAAAAGTTGTTTTCCCTGTTTATTTTGTCCAAATGTTAAGACTTGAAAGTGAAAGTACATTGCAAATGACAGATTATATAGGGGTCTTTGTCTTTATATATGTCAGGCTTTCAATAACAGCCTTTCAGAGACCATTCACATCCAACTTGCCCTTCAATGATAAACATATATTATTTCTGCAATGATGTTTTTCAAAAAAAAAAAAAAGACAGAATGCAGGTGAATTTTTCTTTAAATATGCACAATTTCTGATACAATTTTTCTCAAAAAACATCTTTTTAAAAATACTTGTTATCAAGTGATACTTTTCT